>NC_056751.1:579778180-579813763 GCF_019279795.1 Protopterus annectens | reverse complement strand
ATAAGGGGTTTTTATAAGTATAAAATACGTAGACATGGGGAAAAAGGGAGATCTGATATGGTACAGTATTCAAGCAAAGGAGAAAGCCAAACTAATCACTTCAAATATTTTTGAAGCTGCTTTTTTTGTAGAGAAATACAGGCAAAGACATCCAGATATGGAAAATGCCACAATACAATAAGAAAATAAAGGGGGGGAACAGAAAAGAGGATTAGCAATAGATAAGTTAAAGAAATAGAAGTTGAAGTTATGGATTACCTGCAAAGTGAAGAATTTGGTATAGAAAATCCAGCTCTGATAACATAACCGGATACTATAACAGTGACTCTCGAAATTAAGGTGAAACGGGTGGAATGGGAAGCATCTGATCACTTGCCTCATTAAGATACTCTGTAACCTTCAGAAGGATACCTTTAACAAAGTTCAGTTGGAATTGCACAACAACAGAAGGAGCAGGAAACAGTGGCAACGTTGACACAGTCAAGGTTGTGGAGTGATGGCCCAGCAAGTTCCCATAAATAAAAGAGGAATGGATGATGCAGGATGCAGCTGAAGAGAACATATCACAGGAAGATGTTCTGGAACTTTCTGTAGAATGCCCACAGGAAACATAAAACAGAATGTGCCTTCAGTTTAGAAGAAAATGATCCACGGAAGAGTTGTTTGATTTAGTAGAGATGGCTAGACATATTAAGACTGATGAAAGAAATAGATTACATAACGTCAATAAGACCCAATATGTTACACATCTGATAAAACAAATGAACTCTGTAAATCTAGACTATTAACAGAAATTTGTGTGATATAATAGAGGTAAATAAGATGTATTACTGTGAAGCTAAATTAATAGCAGATAAAGGGCCGGATTTATGAAAGCTTGAATGGAGTTGTAGAGTAGAGTAAGACGTTTTACAGCCAATATGTCTGCCAAGCGATCCAGCAACAGCCGGCAGGGGTGTGCATGAGAGCCTCTAAAGCTAGTCTTGCACGGACAGTGTCATGGTATGCAAATTAGCTCATTTGCTGCTGAAAGCTATGTAAATGAGGTAAATTTGCAATCCAGGAAACACTAACCTGTCCATGGAAGAGTAGTGTTATCTGCAATAATGTACTCCGTTGGTAACAGAGTACCGTTCTGCGAATTGCAAAACGGAGCTATGACAGCTCCAAATAAAGGCTGCATCCAGTTGAGGAAGCATGCCAATGGCCAAATATAAGGCCATTGGCATTTTTAAATGTTTAAAATTATTGAAATCTAAATTTTTTTCCCCCGAGCTCCAATGTTTAATCGTAGCACAGCACCGCGCAAACGTGCAGCGCTTTAAAAACAAGAAAACAATTAAAAAATAGCCAAACATAGGCATTTTCACTAAAAAGCTTATCCTGCCATGCAGGTGAATGGCACACTGAAGACAACATGGCCACTGAGTACTGGTTGCTAAGGGGGGGGAGCTCAGTGTGAGAGATGTAACCAAACATTAGTAGGCAATCCTATGCAAATGAGGATAAAGATAGTGATTCCCAATTTTCCCCAGCATGTGAGTCATGTCCGAAGAGTGTAAGTGTAGGAGTAGGTGAGTAGTAGAGTAGAAGATAGGTGACATCATGAGGGGGTGTGTCAGAAAGGCTGTATGCTTACTGGAGCACAGTGTCTTGTGTTTGCCCTGAGTTGCTTAGGATTGCAAGAGGCATGTCTACAGTTGTCCTTTTTGAAAACCAGAAACCAAAGGTGTACGCCATGAATATATCTGAAATTTCTTGCAAATGTGCACACAGCATGTGCACATGTGTGTGCATGTGTACGCATGTGTGCTCATTTGCGCGGCGCTGCCCTGGGCGGAAACAGAAAGGGAGAAGGAAGGAAAAGAAGTAGTAGGAAGTTAACCAAGGAGAACTAACAGAGCTGCCAGGTGAAATATATCAGAATCAGCCAATTACACAGGTAGCAGACTGGCCCAGCCCAGCACTTTAAATTCTGCAAACAGCATTCTTCCCTGTTTTTTCTAAAGAACTCTGCAGCACTGCAGTATACAAAGAGGGAAAGCTTAAAAACTTTAAAGTCAGACAAAATGTTAGGGGCTGCTCTTGCTATCATAAACCAACATATGTAAGGTGCTGAGGGTGGTGATGTTGTGAATGCTGCTAAGCAACCAACAGTGAGGAGACGAAGAAGAGTGTACAGTCCCAGGGTAACCTACCAGGGGCTACATGAGCTGGAGATAGTGGAGTGCTATAGGGTGGACAGAGACCTCCTGCAGCAAATTGTTGAGCTCTGCCGGCCATGCCTCACACACAGAACCAACAGAGGGGAACCCATCCCAGTGGATACCAAGGTATGTGTTGGCCTAAGAATACTAGCTACAGGTACCTTCCAGAGACCAACTGGTAATATGATGGGGATTACAAAGGCATCAGCATGCAGGGTACTGCACAGGTTCCTGGATGCCATGTCAGCAATGTCGGTGAGCACATATATTTCCCCAATTCCCATGAGGCATTGGCCAGCAATATACATATTTTCCACCAAATAGCAGAATACCCTGAGGTAGTGAGTGCAATAGACTGCACACACATACACATCAAAGCACCACTCGGTGAGTGGGGTAGGGTCTACATCAACCGCAAGGGCTTCCCCCCATCAACTGCCACGTCCTGTGCGATGCCCAGGACATAATAATGAATGTGTGTGCTGGCTGTCTTGGCAGCTATCACGATTCCTACATCTGGCATCTGACGTAGCTGTACCAGAGATTTGCCAGTGGGGACATCCCTGATGGTCACTTAGTGGGGGATGCTGAATACGCACTGGAGCCATGGCTGATGACACCCATCAGAAATGCACACACACACGAACAAGAACTCCATAATGAGGCACACGCACAAACAAGAAACATTACTGAGCATGTGTTTGGGATGCTCAAGTCATGGTTCCGGTGCCTGGATACATCTGGTGGAGCCTTGCAGTATTCACCAACTACATGTACCCAAATTGTCATGGTATGTGCCACGCTACACAATATGATCCTGCGGAAACAGCTGCAGCAGGAACAGCATGGGGCAGGGCCAAACAGCCCCCCACCATTGCCAAGGCCTGCACAGGCACAGCGTGACTCAGAGGAGGAACAACCTGTGCCTGCCCTAGTAGGCAGAAGGAGGTGTGCCCAGTATGCCCTAGCCTTGGCAAAGAGGCAACACGTAGCACATACACTGACTCAGTAGGAACCCTGGAAATGACACCTCTCTCTGACTCGCACATACAGTAAAAGGGATGCCTAACTTGAAACTACCTGTTTTTAAACATGTATAGGGAGTGTACTATGTGCATCCAACATAGGCAGCCCTGCAGCACCACCTGAGGCATGAGTGCCCTATTTTAAGCAATATAAAGCACTGCTAAATACATTTTACCAGTATTGAGCATATTTAAATTCAATTGCGTGTAGCTGTGCACCTCGCTAACCAGTGCAACGTCGGGCAACGTTGAGCAGTGTTGGGCAATGTTGGGCAAAGTTGAGCAAAGTCAGGTTAACATGCTCACACCTGCCTTACTGTTCCTTAAGCAGTCTGTTCTGCCTAGCAGGAAAATAAAAAGCAGTGACAGGGCTTGAACTCAGGATACTGTGCACTATAGTCACAGTACTGAACCACTAAGCCATGACAGCATTTCACTGGCACAGACACAACTTAACTCACTCACACATACCAGTTGGGGGGGGGGTCACATACCTAACAGTCACAGCCAGCAGGACAAACGCAAACACAAGCAAATGCTGTATCCTGCCCTCTGAAGATAACCTCCCCCCAGGCCTATACAGACAGATAACAGCAGGCCAGGCAGAGTGATGTGGGTTGGGTAGGCTATGAAGTCACAAACTAATATGCGTGTAATTGGAAGCTAAGGTCTGTAGTACAGTGGTATGCCTCAAGCCAGTACAATAGGCAACAGTACAGACTGAAATGGAGTACCAGACATAGCAGTGCAGGCCTAGCAAATGCGTATAAGTGTCAGGTGAACCCTTAATCCTATGTACACCCACAGTAACAATCAGGTGTGCCCCCCACAGGTAGAAATGTACAAATAATAGCTGTCCCCACTGTATGTAGAATGACTCATGGAAGCCCTGCAGGCACACTGTGCTTCCTATGTACAACACAAAGGTGAGCCCTGAAGTAAAAAACAACTTTATTTTCACACACATATAGTATATATGCTCATACTGGGCATGCTCATACACTTAAACAAATTTAGCAAATTTCAGACAGCAATATACTGAAAGGTCATACTGGGCATGCTCACACACTTAGGCCATGTCTGAGTACAGCAGTGGGCCACACATATCTGGCAGTTGCAGTTCTTACTACAGACACTTGTCACTATTCACCAATCCTGCCTTCTGCACACACTGATATGAAAACAGGCCCATATAATATATTGGACACCTGTCATAATCAAACTATGTGCTCCGAGTACTTAAGTTGTTCAAAGAAAGTGAAAAACCAAAGAAGATCAATAATTCTCCAATCAGTATCATCAAGAAACAATGAGCACTCCTAACATTATCCAAACCATGGTCAAAGAGTCCATAGAGAACCATGAAGCTTTCTTCCGCTATGCCATAAATATCAATGTAAACTCATATGTTCTGAGTCAGTGCAAACTGTAAATGAATACATGTACATGACTGACATTGCAACATCTTGTCAGACAGGTTCATACATATTTACCCCCTTCTCACTGACAAAAGTGCCCATTATCATACCTGGAGATTGTGAAAACCCAGAAATCACATATACAATGGATAAACAGCTCTTTCCAAACCTAAAACCACGGCGTGTATGGGATAACATGGTTCCCCTGGCTGTGTCATATGTGAACTCCAAAACAAACAGACCCTGTACCTGAACAGTCTGTTGAGACTCACCGTCTGTACAAGATATGAAACTGTTGAATGGGTTACAGCAACGTTTGGCACACTCCATGACTGTTGGTGCACATAACAGACCATGGGAACTATTGTCTTATAAGCCTAATAAGCCTGATGTGCAAGGCCATAGAGTCCATCATTATGGAACTCATAAACAGAGCTATTGAGAGCCTACAAACACCCAACCCTACCCATTTTGGTTTGGTCAGGGGCAGATCATGGTTCCTAAACCTGCTAGAAAGTTTTCAAGGCAGTCACTCAGGACATGCATCAATGAAATGAGCTACACACGGCCTACATAGACCTTGAAAAGCCTTTTTCCAACATCCCACACACATGTCGTATCCACAAAATCAACAACCTGTGCATAAACACGTATTTCTTCTGATGGAATGCCAACTGGGGCACAGATAAATCCCAGAAGGTAAGAATTGTGGTCTCCTGTTCAAGCTGGTAACAACTTCTGTCCCCCATGGCTCAGTCCTGGGACCCCTCCTGTCTGGTGTATACTTTTCAGAAATACAGTCAAACACGAGGACTATGTTTAGCAAGGTTTGTGGATGACTGCAAAAAAGGTTGTCATAATCGATGTTTGGGACGACAGAGACATCCTTAAAAAGGGTCCCAGTCAGACAGATGTGGTGTCAAAATTATGGGCTCGAGCTGCAGTCATACAAATACCACATAGGTGCCAACACCCTAAATATGGAGGTAATAATAATAAGGGATCTATGGGCACATGTGGATAGTCATCACTACTTCCAGAAACACATTCACAAATTGGTTAGAAAATCATACTATATGTTCCCACAAACTGCCAAGGTCTTTGCATGTAGGTCAAAGGAGGTTTCCTCTACTCATCAGTCATCAGACCCATCATAGAGTACCACAACACACTTGTGATGAATCTGAGTAGGCACCTTCAGCAGCTGGAAAGACCACTGACGTACCTCAACAAGAGCATTACTGACCTCAAACAGTTGCCCCATGCAACAAGACTGAATTTAACTCAATCTGTACTCTGTTGCATACTGTCTACTCAGGTGATCTCTGCCCAACAGACAGGTCCATGTCCAATGCAGAACTGATGTACATTTGCTATCTGAAGTAACCCCAAGCTCACTGTACTACATGCTCTAGGGATATCATCATCACAACAATAAATAGAACATGTTGGAGGGATACATTAATAACTCACAGACTTCCCTTTCTTTGGAACAGGCTCCCTTCCAACTTACATTAAGCTGAGTCCCTCACTGACACTCTTCCAGAGGAGCCTTGATGAGTGTATGTGAAACGAAACTGTCACACCATGGATCACTTCATCAGCTCTACTACACAGAGGCCTAGGGAACTAACTCCATGGGTGATGATAGCTGCACACTCTGGCCATACTAATATACGCCTTTAGGCAGATAGCCTATTACCTACCTATGTACCTATATATATATATATATATATATATGTAGGGGGAACACAGTATAATAAGCCAAAAATGGATGAGCAGAGATGTGTGTAAGAGGGTGGCCATGACAGGGAGCCATCCAGGACTGTCCTACCTAGCACACATCCCAATGGCACAAAAGACATGAAGTGCACATCTCACCCAATGTACATAACAGCCACCAGTATCTGTAAGCATTACAGTGTATGTGGTCCATGTGCCTGCTGTACAACATGATGGTACAATGAAATTCACATCTACTATCTGTAGACATGTATCTGTCACATAGTCTACTACATACCTATGAACCTATCTTCAATAAGGCATATGTTAGCCTAGGCAAGTTGTGCAGCTTTCACTACCCCATTGGGTAGTCTCCCAAGCCCTTATTCTAATAGTTAGTGCCATGAGCCCCTTTCTAGTGGGGCTGCTGATGTGATGGCTGGCGTGAATTGTCTGTTTCCCATCCACTCATCAAGGTTCCTATTGAAGAGTGTCAGCGAGGGGCTCTGTCTGATGTACATTGGGATTCTGTTCCACAGTAAGGCAAGTGTCTGGGATGGTACTCTATCCCACCAGCATGTTGTATTCATTGTTGTGATGTGGTTCATATCCCTGGAGTGTGTAGGGTGACTCAATTTTGTTATCTGTAGATGGAGCATGCTCAGCAGTTATGTGTTGGATATGGCTCTGTATGTTAGGCAGAGTGTGCCTCTGAATAGGCAGTATGCAACATAGAACAGATTTAGTTTTACCAGTTGTGTTGCATAACACAACTGTTTGAGGCCAGTAATCCTCTTGGTGAAGTACCTCTGTGGTCTCTACAGCTGCTGGATATGTGTAGTCGAGTACATCCAAAATGGTGCATTGTACTCAATGATGGGTCTGATGACTTAAGAGTAGAGGGCCACCACTACCTCTTCGGATCCTGATGCAAACCCCTTGTTGATTAGGTGGGCCACATAGGATTTCCCAATCACTTTGGCAACATGGTTGTCAAAGGAAAGATGACTATCTACTTGTGTCCCCAGATCCCTTATTATCTTGTCAGTTTTAAGGGGGTAACACCTATGTGGCAGTTTGTGTGTACTTTGTTTTCACCAAAGGGGATGACTATGCATTCCTCCACATTGAGCTGGAGATTGCATTCCTCCACATTGAGCTGGAGGCCATGATTCTGACACCACACATCTGTCTCATAGAGTCCCTTCTGGAGAATATTTGTGTCATCCGGGGAATCTATTATGGCAACCACTTTACAGTTCCCAGCAAACTTAGTCAACCACAACCCTCATGTGTTGGCATGTACATTTGAGAAGTCTATACAAAACTGGAGGGACCCCAGGACTGAACCCTGGGGGCCACCAGTTGTTACCGATGTAGAGTCTGACATGTAGCCAGCAACTCTTGATTTGTGGAATCTATCTGTGAGCCAGTTTGCAATCCATCTTGTGATGTATAGATTCATGCCCAGTTTGGTGAGTTCATCTATGATATCTGACTGGGGAATGGTGTCAAAGGCTGTAGTGAGGTATAGGTAGGCTGTGTTGAGCTCATTTCAATCATCTGTAGCCTGGGTAATGCTCTCAAAGAAATCCATCCAGTTCAGGAGGCGTGATCTGCATATGATGAAGCCAAACTGGGTGTGCTCAACTGTGTGAAGGTTCACAATCTCTTTATTGTTGACTTCCATTATGATTGGCTCCATTGCCTTAAAGATCAGACTCATCAGGCTCATAGAGCATGAATAGCAAGGGGTTTTTGTGGCCCCACCCCTGTGGAGTGTGAAGAATGTTGCTGTGCAACATTCTATGGGTACATATCTTGTACACAGCATGTAGAGAGATGTAGGCATCCTTGATGAATATCGATACATCCCCACCCTATGTGCTATGATCCAGGTCCTGATGCTGGAAGGTATGGAATGAGTAGTATCCTGGTAGTGCCGGTGTGCTCTCTGGAGCCTTGAACTAGGTTTCTGTTACTGCACAGATATCAATATTCTCCATACTGAGATGTATCTCGAGTGTGTGCATCTGGAGGGTGAGACTTCTGGCAATGAGTAGCATTTAGTTAACTTTGTGGTTATTTGTGTTGGTTATGGGGTATGGTTTGTCCTGAGTGACCGGTGTTCCACACCTGAAGCCAACACCTCATTGGTCCCATCTGACCATAAGCTAATTACCCTACATATCCACATTCTGGACCCAGCCCCCATTAAGGAAACCATGTTAAAAAATGTCTCCAAAACCAACCTCATGCTTCTTAAGACAGAAGTGCTGAACCTCAGGACATCCATGCAGATGGACAATACTGTTACGACTACTGAATCCTTCACAATTGCACTTTATAAGCACTTACCTGAGTGCATGCATTGTGCTATCCCAAACAGAACCAAGATGCTATCCTCCAAGAAAAGGAAGCCAATCTGGTGGTCCCCTGCCATAAACAAACTGCACAACAGAAGGAAGAAACTGTTGCAAAAGAGGGTAAAATCCCATGAGTGGAGGAGCTTTCTGGTTAGCCTCAGGAAGAAGCTGCGATCCCTGATAAAATCCTCCAAAGTTAGTTACGAAAACAAAGTCAACATTGATTCTAAAGACAACCACAAAGCATTCTATAGCTATGTCAAGAATCTCAATGGCACATTCAGATTTGCTCTGAGTTACAGCACAATGGCACTAAATATACAGACCCAACTGATATTTCCAACAGCCTGGCAGATAGGATCAGTGCTAACTTTACCCCCCTCTCACCCATGAAAGAGCACATCTCTAAACCGGAAGAATGCAAAGTTGCTGTCTTCATGGCTGCACAGGTAAAAACCACTCTCCAAAGCCAGGAACACAGCATCCATGGGACCAGATTACATCCCAGGCTGCATTCTACATGAACTACAGAATGAACTGGCACCACACCTACGTACCATGTTCAGTCATAGCCTCACCTCAGGCTTTGTGCCTGCTGAATGGCACACAGTGACGGTTATCCCACTACACAAGGGGGGAGCCACCACAGACCCCGGGAACTAGCTCCCCATTAGCCTGATGAGCCTGGTCTGCAAGGCCAGGGAACATATCATCATGAAACTTATAAACAAAGACATTGGTAATCTCCAGACTCTGGACCGCAACCATTTTGGGTTTGTAAAAGGCACATCATGTCTCCTAAACCTGATAGACTTCGTTGAAGCAGTCACCAAAGCCATAGACAAGGGTAAGGTGGTTCACACAGCCTATTTAAAGCTTGCCACGGCTTTTGACACCATCCCCCACTCTGGAATTATGGATAAACCCACTAAACTAGGTGTAAATCCCTATGTCACAAGATGGGTTGCCAACTGGCTCACTGACACAACCCACACTGTGAAAGTAACAGACTCCAAGTCCGACTTCGGACCAGTGACAAGTGGAGTACCACAGGGTTCAGTCCTGTGTCCTGTCCTGTTTGGTATCTACTTCCCTGAAGTACAGGTTAACATGGAAGGTCTCTGGCTAATGAAGTTCCCAGATGACTGCAAACTAGGAGCCATAATCGAGACTACTAACCATGTGGACATCCTACAAAATGGCCTCACTGAGACAGATGCCTGGTGTCAAAGCCATGGGCTCAAGCTCAATGCCAAAAAGTGCATTGTCATCCCCTTTGGTAAAAACACTGTACCCATCAACTACAACATAGGTGGTAGTATACTTAACACCGAAAGTGTGATAAGAGACCTTGGGACACAGGTGGACAGTAGATTCTCCTTTGATAATCACATCACCACAGTAGTCAGGAAATCCTTCTATGTGGCACACCTCATCACAAAAGGTGTCTCATACAGAATAAAAGAGGTCATTGTTCCCCTCTACCCATCACTCATTAGATCCATTATAGAGTACAATGCTCCTTTTGCTATGTACCTCACAAGACATCTACAACAACTGGAAAGCCTGCAGAAATACCTCATAAAGAGGATTAGCGGCCTCAAATACATGCCTTACACAGACCGTCTCAAAACACTACAGCTTTACTCTGTCACATGTGACCTACTCAGAGGTGATCTCTGCCTAACATACAAAGCTATGTCACACACAGAGCTGTTGGACATGCTCCACTTAAAGAAATCCCAATCCCCCCGAGCGTCGGCCCCAAAACCCAGACTGAAATACAAAAGGAGGGGGTGTATCCATTTTCATAAAGGATACCCACACCTCCAGATTAGTTGCACAGTACGAGGCCTTGGAGACCATGCAAGTGCAACTAACATTGGGCAAAGCTGCTTATCAGATCGTAGCCTGCTACAGATCACATACCTTATCTCAGGACCCTCACTCAGTATTCCTGAGAACACTGGGAAATATAAAGGTCCTACCAAACCCTATGATATGAGGAGATTTCAACTACCCAAACATTGACTGAGAGAATTACTCAAGTACAAAGTCCTTTGCCCAATGCTTCCTAGAGTTAAAAACTCAAATGGCCTGGAACAGCTGGTCACCATGCCCACTAGAGGTAACAACATACTGGACCTGATTATCACCAACATGGGGGATCAGTGTTCCACACCAGAGGTAAACCCCTCGCTGGTAATATCAGATCATGAAGTAATCGCAATGGACATCCACCCCCCCCCCCAGTCAACAAAACCACTGTGAAAAACTTTTCAAAAGCAAACTTCACACTTCTCAAGACCGAAGTGGAAAGTTTCAAAGCCCCCTTGCTACAGGATAATACTATCCAATCTGCAGAATCCTTTACAGGGCATTATATGAGCATCTACAGGGATGCATGGATTGAGCCATCCCAATTAAAACCAAGACTCACTCCACCAAAAAGAAGAAACCAATCTGGTGGTCCTTGCCCATAAATAAGCTATACAACAGAAGGAGGAAACTAACACATGATAGAGCAACATTCCAAAAAGGAAAGGCATCACTGATCATTATTAGCAAGAAATTACGATCGCTCATAAAATAATCCAAGTCCAGTTTCTAAAGAAAAATTGCCAAGGAATCTGAAGATAACCACAAAGCCTTCTTTAGTTATATCAAACATTTAGGTGGCAACTCTCAGATATGCTTTCAGCTACTGCAAAATAGCAAAAAATACACTGAACCAACTGACATTGCGAACATCCTGGTGGACAAGTTCAGTGCAAACTTCAACCCCCTCATCCCCAAAAGGGCCCGTGTCCATCCCAGAAGAATGCAGAGTCCCAGACTTTATGGACATGCAGGTAAAAACAGCCCTCTCCAAAGCTAGGAACACAGCATCAATGGGACTGGATGGTGTCCCAGAATGCGTCTTACACGAGCTCCAAAAGGAACTAAACCCTCACCTATATTCTCTGTTTAGACTCAACCTTACCACAGGCTATGTATCCAAAGAATGGTGAACAGCAGCAGTCATCCTGCTCCACAAAGATGGTGCCACAACAGAACCTGGGAACTATCACCCTATAAGCCTGACCAGCCTGGTCTGCAAAGCTATGGAGCGAATTATCATGGAACTCATAAACAGAGACATTGGGAACCTCCAGATACTGGACCCTACCCAATTTGGCTTTGTTAAAGGCAGATCCTGCCTCCTAAACCTAGTTGACTTCTTTGAAACAGTTACCAAGGCCATAGATGAAGGGAAGGTAGTCCACACAGCCTACCTGGACCTCACTAAGGCCTTTGACACCATTCCCCACTCTGGCATCATAGACAAGCATACCAGCTTGAACATTAACCCCTATGTCACGAGATGGGTGGCCAACTGGCTCACGGATAGAACACACATGGTCAGAGTTGCATGTGCCATGTCCGACTCTAAACCAGTCACAAGTGGCATCCCACAGGTCTCGGTCCTGGGACCCCTCCTGTTCAGTATATACTTCTCTGAGGTACAGGCAAGCACAGGAGGACTATGGCTGACCAAGTTCCCAGATGATTGTAAACTGGGGGCCATAATAGACTCTGTGGCTGACACAGACATCCTCCAGAAGGGTCTTACAGAGACAGGTACCTGGTGTCAAAACCATGGCCTCAAGCTGAATGCCAAAAAAATGCAATGTCATCCCCTTTGGAAAAAACAAAGTGCCCATGAATTACCACAAATGTGGTAATCCACTAGGTATGGAAAATGTAATTAGGGACCTGAGGACCCAGGTAGATAGTAACCTCTCCTTTGATAATCACATTGGCAAAGTGGTTAGATATTCCTTCTATGTAACCCACCTAATCACGAAAGGGTTCACCTCTAGATCAAGAGAGGTCATTGTGCCCCTCTACTCATCACTCATTAGGCCCATAATAGAGTACAATGCCCCATTTGGTATGTACCTTAATTGACACGTGCAACAGCTGTTAAGACCACAGAAGTACTTCACCAAGAGGATCATGGGCCTCAAAGCGATGCCCTATGCAGCTCGACTAAAGAAACTCCAGCTCTATTCGGTTGCTTACTGCCTGCTCAGAGGTGATCTATGCCTGACGTATAAGGCCATGTCCAACCCAGAATTAATGGACATGCTCCACCTCAAGTAAAACAAATCTCTTAGAGCCACATGCTCCAGTGAATTAAACCTCAGCAAAGCAATAAACAGGATGTGCTGGAGGGATAGATTTCTGTCCCAGAGACTTCCCTCACTCTGGAATAGAATCCCAGTTGATGTTAGGCAGAGCTCCTTGCAGACTCTCTTCAATAGGAATCTTGATGAGTGGATGGGAAATTGTAAATTTACCCCTGGGATCACTTCAGTGGCCCTGCTAGACAGAGGCACAGGAAACTAATTTAAAAGGGAGGCGAAAGCCAACACATTCTGGCTAGGCTTATAAATACCCTTGGGCAGATAGCCCAGTACCTACCTATGAACCTACACGCTCTAGGGACCTAAACCTTGTCACCACAATAAACAGAACATGCCGAAGGGATAGATTCCTGTCCCATAGACTTCACATACTCCAGAATAAACTACCTGTCTATATCAAACAAAGCTCCTCATTAGCACTCTTCAAGGAAAATCTTGATTATTGGATGGGAAATAGGAAATTCACCCTGGGAATCACTTCTGTGTCTCTGCACGACAGTGGCACAGGAAAATAAATTTCTTGGGTGGCAAAAGCCAGGGTACATTTTTGGCTGGCCTTGTATAGGCCCCAGGGCCGATAGACTAGTACCTACCTATGAACCTTTGAGCCTTGCCTAAAAAAAGTAATATGGGGACAGCATGAGCCTTGGCCAGTATTCAGAAGCAAAGGGGCGACAGGTGCAAACCATCTGTAGTGAAGCAACAAGGCTTGTCTATCATGTCATCACAGGCAGACAGAGACTGGATCCCCTTTGAATGACACCAGAAGCCCAGCCAATTGCTGAAGTATATCATCTTTCTGTTATATTGCAGTATCATGTAGGTGAAGGTAAGATGCTACTCAAGGTTTGACCCTGTGTGCGCCAGCATGTGGTGCATCAACCCATATATGATATGGTCATGGCCTATGCATACAATATACTCACAATACACCTAGTATGATAAGCCTGCTGAGGTTAGCAAATGTGAATAAAACCTTTGTGCAAACTGTCAGTAAGTAATGTCTGTATTGCACCCTGTAACTCCATATTGCTTGCTGAAGTGTAAAGACGTACTTAGTTTGGATTAAGAACACCGCACTTGCCAACTGTGTGTGTGTGCCTCCCTGGGGAGTAGCAACCTTTTTGGAGACTACTCAAACACCTTAGAAGTGGTATACTCATCTTTGTCAAGTCCGATGATGTCACCATCCTACAAATATACCTGTGGAAAGGTGAAATCCCAGTAATGTGTATAGCACGTCATGTAAATGCGTACTGTTGTAGTGTCATAATGTAGTTAGGTAGGAGTTTGAATCCTGCACTTGCCAACTGTGTGTGTGTGTCTCCCTTGGGAGGAGCAACCTTTTTGGAGACTACTCAAACACCTTAGAAGTGGTATACTCATCTTTGACAAGTCCGATGATGTCACCATCCTACAAATATACCTGTGGAAAGGTGACATCCCAGTAATATGTATAGCGCATTGTGTAAATGCGTACTGCTGTAGTGTCATAATGTAGTTAGGTAGGGGTTTTGAATCTCGCACTTGCTGACTGTGTGTGTGTCTGTGCTCCCGGTGTGTGACACCGTTGGCCAATGTGGAGTGGTTTTTGATTTTTCTAGTGTATGACATATCACAGTGACAACTGCATATGCATTACACATGTTAGGTAGTTGTGGGGCAAATCCATATACATACATGTGACCTCAAGTGTTCCATAGGTGGATACTCTGCTTTCTCCATGAACGCATGTGTTATCTTTGCCAGAGCGTGCTGGTGCTTTCCAGACCTTAGGTCACTTCTGTATGCTTGTGACAAGCTTAGCCACTGCAGTGATCCCTGGGCTACGGCTTCCGTTTCACATCTGCTCATCATGGTTTCTATTGAAGAGTGTGAGTGAGGGTTTATGCTTGAGGTATATTTGAAACCTGCTCCAAAGCAAGCAAAGTCTGGCAAAGATGACTAATCATTATAGGTGTGCAACAACCTCTGTGGATCTGCATGCAAACCATTTATTGCTTATGTACTCCACAGAGGGATTTCCAAAACCCTTTGGTAATGTGATTATCAAATGAGAGATGACTTAACACATGGCTCTATGTATACATTAGTACCTGTTCCACATTTTGGGGGCTACTACCTATGTGGTACTCTGGGGATACTTTGTTTTCTAAAAGTGGATAACTATGTTTTCTTAGGCTTATAGCTTTACACCATGAGTTTGACACCAGGTATCTATCTGTATGACACCCTTTTGGAGGTTGTGTGTGTCATCTGGAGAATAAAGTATAACCCACATTATGCATTTTCATCAAACATGGGCAGACATATCCCTACTGTGTTTGCTTGTACCTAAGAAAGCTATATGCCAAACAGGAGTGGTCTCAGGACTGAGTGCAGGTGAATACCACTTGTTACTGGCATAGAATAGTACATGGAGGCTGCAAATGATACTGTGTGTCCTACATCTGTGCGTCAGTTGTCAAGCCATCATCTAGCAATCGTTTATGGTCAGTCTGTTGAGGTTATGTCTAATAGCAGTATGTAGGACGGGTATGATATGCTGGTGAGCTATAGCTTGGCTATGTTGACCTCCCCTCCCTCACCTGTAGCCTTGTTGACTGGCTTGAAGTCCACTAGGTGTAGGAGCCATGATCTGGCCTTTAGAGAACCTAAGTGGGTATGTAGCAGTGTTTGCATAATGTCTCTGTTAATGAGTTCCATAATGCTGTGCTCCATAGCCTTCCAGATAACATTGGTCTGGCTTATAGGGTGAGAGTTTCCAGGACTTGTTGTAGTTCTACCCTTAATAAATTTATGTTAACATTTGCACTGGGTGTGGCGAAGGTGGACAGGTTTAAGAATAAGTATATTAGAGGGTCAGGCCAGGTTTGAAGGTTAGTAGACCATGCCAGATAGGCAGGATTAAGTTGGTTTGTACATGTGCTGAGGAGGGAGGAAGAGTATATTGTGAAATAGATGCTGAGGATGAAGCCACCAGGTAACAGGAAAAGAGGAATGCCTAAGATGAGGTATATGGCTGTGGTGAGGGAGGACATGCAGGTGGATGGTGTGACAGTGCAAGATGCAGAGGGCAGGAAGACATGGAAACAGATTATGTACTGTGGCGACCCCTAATGGGACCATCCAAAAGGAGAAGAAGATGTTGTAGCTCAACCCTTGTGGACTGTGAACACCATTACCGTACGTCATTCCACATGTATGTAACCTGTATAGAGGCTCCACCTGGACAGAGCATTTAGGTGAGTGGTGACTTCATATTTCAGCTTGTGTATGACACAGCTAGGGACACTGTCCAGTACCATTGCCACTGTGGTGTAGACCTTGTTAAAGAGATGTTTTAACTAGAGTGTCTGTGAATCATCAGGTATTACGTTCTGCAGGTCTGGAAATGTGGCCCTTGTATAGCGACAGGTTGGTGAAATTTGCATTCAAACTGTCTGACAAGGAATTGGTAATGTCAGTCAGATAAGTGTACTTTGTGACCATTTACATTAACTGTGACCCAATGTGAGATTTCCCCTGTAGGTTATGAACAACAGTAAAGAAAGCTTTAGTGTTGTCTTTGGAATCGTTGCCGTTTTGTATTTTGAAGCTTGCCTTGTTTGTTTATTGAGGGATTGAATTTTCCCAATGATACTGACCAGAGAGGTTATCCCTTCTTGGTATGTAACTCTTTTTTGGTATAACATCACACCTTCTATTATATATTTAGTTTATGGCAGGGGTCCATGAGACTAATAAACTTTTACTGTATAAGTGAGAATTTCTTGTGTTTGTGATAGCACAGTCCATGCAACCCTGTAGGTGAACAGTGTGCATTAATACAAGATTATGCAGCTGGAACAGTGTTAACCTTAGTAATGCAAACCAATGACAGATAGTAACAACAGCATCACCCACAGCACAGTGTCAACCTGTGTCATGCACACACATGCATACTCAAGTTCCAAAATGTGTGTAGTACAATGCATACTGGCCACCAATAGAAACTATGGAGTGTTAACACTGGCCAATACAGGGCATGTTACCCTGCCCATGTGTCCAGTATGCACGTACATGCAGACAGTGCACCTCCACCATGTTCACAAATGTACACCTGAAAACCTGTGCTGCACACACCCCACACTCACCGTCCACTGTATAACACATGCTGACACAACTACACACATCAGCCAAGTGGCACATGGGCAAACAAAACACAATTGGAATAAACACTGGTGTAAACAATACAACATTGCTAATCACAGCTTTAATGCGTCATGCCTGCTCAGCTACACCTTCAAGGATATCATTACACTTTACTGCTGACAACATGCTACACATTTAACCATTGCTATACTTTATCAAAGTCACCCTGTGCATCAGCACCATGTTAGCCTGTTCCTGCATCAATGTTGCAGATGACAGGAGGTGGCACAGGTTTCATCATATGCACAGGGTGTGTTGTTGGTTTGCCAGAGTCCTACACTGAGCCATACAATCGACATGTGTGTGTGAGTGTGTGTGTGAGGGCCATGAGTACTGTTATGGGCCATTGTTGATGTAATGTGTGTGGGTATGTGTTTGCCCTAGGTTTCTGGTTTATGTGTGTGTGTCTACATGCACACAGTTCCACCATGTGGATGCCATATACGGGGATTTGTGGGACAGCTACAGACTGTATCTGGTAAGCTTTAAAGATCAACGTCTCTGGCCACGGATACGGAACCTGTGCCTGGCAGGGGTGCTACAGACAGTATCAGGTACTAATCCAGACTGGGTGCTATCTGAAGAGGTTGACATATGTCCATTGGATCCAGGTCCCTGCTGGGACTGGCCAGAGCCACGTGCACGTGGTCTTCTAGGACGGTCTATGGACAGCCCCCCCCAACATTGCTGGGGCTGGTACTGGCACTACAGGAACAGCTGTGACTTGCTGGACATCCACGGTGACCTCCAGCTGCTGATGTTGCTGGCATACGTCTACGTTGACGTCTCACCCGTCCTGCACTGTCCTGACACATGGACATGACATTGTGGAGGACATCCAATGTCTCACCCCAACATCTATCAATGACCTCAGTGTAATTACATGTGGCACCTGCTAGGTCACAGATACTGTCATTTATGGAGGTGTTATGAGCCCTCTGTGCCCTTAGTCCCTGTCTGGTGTAACACTGCATTCGTGCCTGTGCCGCCATGACAGCCTGGAATATGCGTGTGGTTGAAAGAGTTGTGGCACATCTGCCAGGGGCATGATGACTAGCAGTGCTCTGACAAGAACCCTAGGCATCTGCCTATGTGGTACTGTTCCAGACATCTGGCTATGGCTGCTGTGTCCTGATACGTGCCATAGATACCACACTGTCCTGGCCAGTGCCAACCGTACACTGTCCCTCAGCTAAGGGCAATGGCGATGATGGCTGTACAGGCAGTATGACTGTATGCATGGATGGGGTGGAGACTTGTGTACTGTCAATTAGTAGCCCAACAACAGACCCTGATAAACCTGCCTGTGCTGCAACATACCTATCCTCATAATCAGTGTCTGCCTCAGTGACATCAGGTTCCCTGCTGTACTGAACCAGCCCCACCTCAGCACCTGTGAGAGAAAAACAGGAAACACACTTTAAGACCTGAACATGATGTCAGACCACATGCACACGTGCACATGCACACATAATCATGCACACATGCACATGCACACATGCACACATACACACACAAATACACTCCTCCCTAAAGCAGACACACACACACAACACCAGAAATCTCAGAACATACACAATAGCAGGTGATGGTGGGGTACAGTATCACAAGCAAAACAGTCATATCACACATGTCGGCATGCAGGACATGTGTTGCTCAACAGCATGCAGTGCAAGTGTAGACAGTCCTTGTTACTAACAGTATACATGGCTTTGATGCATGTGTTTTGTTATTAGGTGATTGGCCTCCCCCTGGAATGCAATGCATACATGGACACAACATTGCTGTGTAAGTATTCAAAACTCTGTAATGTACTGTACACCATAACTCACTGGTCTACATACCATGGCTGGATGTGTATCTGTGTGTCAGATAGGTATCCAATGCTGATTACAGCCTCTGTGTCTTTAGCAAATAGTTGTGGACACAGTTTTAGCACATGCATGATGAGTATTCACACAACATCATCAGTGGTGCATGTATAAGTGACGGAATACCATTTGTCCACATAGCCAATGTACAGTAGTTATGGTGAGTGTAGATCATATTGTGCTCATGCCAGTGTCATCCATGACATGGCATGCTAAAACACAACTGCATATTTAAACATCACACATACCCAATGTGTGTCATATGACCTAGCCACTCAATAGCATCACAAGACATATGTGTCAGTTGTGCAAATGGTGATTGGTATGCATATTGTTTAGAGGTGCATATGTTTGCACACACACAACATTGAGGTGTATAGCAATGGATGCTATGTGTAGTACTGTGGTTACAATAACTGGATGGGGGTATAGTACCATAGGCCATCATCATGAAGCATCATGTGGTCACTCAAGGCTACAAATGTTTCCCAAACCAGCACTAATCATACCGTACCAGAACTGTACTACCTTGGCTACATTCACCATTTCACAACCAGTTGTTACATGGGTTTGTAAGGAGGCCAATAAGGAGCATCCCCTGACATGAATGTGTAGTGTGTTGCAGAGTGTTTAAATGCCCCATGATAGGCCTCTACACCTCAGGTATATTATGTGTAATGTGTGGATGAGATTTTGGATACTGGAGTGTGTCTTTACAGAGGGTTTGTGAATCCTTTATGTGTAGCATGTTAAAATACTCTGTGTATGACATAGCTGTATGTTATGTGCATGTTGAGTATCAACTTTTTCTATCCAATAGTCACTACAGTGTAGGCACATTTGTTTGACATAGTCTGGGTATTGCATGTGTTTGAGGCAGCTAATCACATTAGTGAGATGTACGTAGTCTTACACCAAACATGCACAGCATGCATTATGGGTAGGTGTGTTACATGTGTACATGGCCTACACCTTAACTATGACATGCACTTTTTATTTACAATAATAAATGTAGAACACACTCACCAGCATCTGTCCACTGCCTTGATGTCACCCCAGAGGGACCTACATAGAGATGAGACAGTTTGTCAGTGGCCACAACTGTGGCATTGCTACTGTGTGTTTGCAATCTTCCAGTAGAACAACAGTTTACATTCACAGGCCTACAGATTATGTTTCAATTGATCAGTATTGCACAACAACAGGCTCCACATCTTCTAACTACACACTCCACATCTCACATATGCATGATCTACCAGTACAGGTAACAGTAGTCTACAGATATGCCATGTTACCTTCATGCTCCATGTGTGCTTGTTGGGTGGCTCCAACCTCCATCATGGTGTATGTCTGCTGCTGTTGTCATTGGGCAGGTGCCAAGAGGCTCAGGAGCAGCTCCTCCACTCTGGTGAAGGGGGATGGACATTAACACCACCTCCTGTTGCAAGCTGTTGTCTCCGCACATCACAAGCACACTGACAGACATGTCTGAGTAGATCACTGCAGTGGTGGTGTACCTGCTCATATGTCCAGTTATGCAGGCCTACCTCATTTACCCTCCGGACAACATCTTTCCACATTGCAGTATGCTCCTGCTGGTTCTGGCTGGTTCATGAGAACATTAGACTGTAGTGCTGAATCATACAGCTAGTAATGATCTCATCTTCAGCACTACTATAGCTGGGATTTCTGTGATGTGCCAAGATGCCTGGAAGACATAAAGACAAAATATGCCTGAGCAAGTCATATGGCACATTTAACATTATACAGTACAGATATCAATGAACTGCCATATATAGCAACCTATTAGCTAACTGTGAGTGAAACACTTTAACTACCACTTATCACTGCTCACCCCACAACTGCTTGAAAGTGCCTGGCTCACTCTATCTAATGAACCATGTTCTGCACAGCAACAAAATAAAATCACTATATAAGACTATACAAGAGTACCTGGCACACTGTATGCAACACAATGCACCACCTAGCCACAGCAGATAGACACCAAGCTGATGTGTAAAGAAATATGTCATCCATCACAATGAGTGTAAGGTCCAGTAAATGTATTACTATTATACCACACAACTTGTTAATGGCAAACCCATGGCCAAACTATGTGCACAATTGGGAATATAGGTCGCATACTGCTGTAGTCCACTATAAATGTTGCTAGATATGCAGTTATATGTTTTACCACACATATGACAGAGGACATGTTACAGACATACCCACACACACACACATCAGACATAATTACAGGACACAAAGGTATGGCAACCCAGATAAGCTTTACATGTGTACTATACAGTACTGTGTGTCAGTACTTACAAAACCTTAATCTTGAGGAATGCAATCTGTGATGAATACAGGGACCACACAAAACAGTGGATGCAAGCAATGTGGACATACACCATACTTTGCTGTACAAGCCCAGAGCTTCAAGTAGTACTACAGTACATGCAGGATTTGGATTCAACGTCAGTACCAATCAATAATCATAGATATAGTGCTTTAGCCTCCAATGACACACACAAGTTAAAACCAAGGGACTTAATCACACTGTATGCCATAGCACTTTTTCTGCCTAGCAACAGAATACACAGCTTTTGCTGGGATCAGAGCAAGGACCCCAAATACCATGACATAAATAGTTTCCCACTAAGCTATCCCACAAATACATATCTTTGACATATTCACAAACACATTGACTATCACAGTCAGTCAACTGTACAGAGAATCTTTTGCAACAAGTAGATGTATGTGTGTATGAGTATATATGACTCTCTCTCTCTCTCTTTATATATATATATATATATATATATATATATATATATATATATATATATATATATATATATATATATATACATATACATACATATATATGTAGGCACATATACATTTCACCTTTCATAGTGGGAATACCAATTATACAAAGGATGTAAGGTATACAATAATGTAATAATATTGCACAGTCTTGTGAGAAATGCATTGAAAGTGTTCACAGCCCAGGTAGCTTTAGCAGGCCTCACTGGCTTCAACATTGCAAACTGAACAAACCGCCCACACTGTTTAGCCACCACATGTCATATACCAGCACTGTATGCTGTCTTGTTTGTCACACACTGAAACCTACATACAAATATGTGCATACTAACCTTCACCAACATATATATCTCTACCCTTCACAAACAGTTGCAGTATGTCTGCTGCTCTATGCACATATACAAATGTGAATATATATGACACGTATATATTTATCCGTATATGTGTGGCATACACACACAAGGTCCACACTGTGGTTAGTCCCTGGACCTCACAGCTGAACTGTTGGGCCTTGCTGCAACACAAACAGGTGTCACATGTGAACACACACTAACATTAGAATGAGTATATGTAGCTACAAATGCTAGATAAGCATACTAGACTGCTACAGCAGAATGCTAAGCTACACTTTAATATGACTATCATGCATTATTTGCTCTGTCACACCCATGTTTATATAATGGCAGTGCTAATATCCCCAACAGACATTGGCCACACTACTGTACAGAACACAGATAACATGGATCAGATTTTTGACATTTAATGCTGAGCTACACATTTCACAGGTATGTCCCACTGCCCACAGGTACAAACTGTATTGTCCATAGCAGTAGTTAGGCAGGACATCTGTGCATAGATAAGTACTGCTGCCACATATGAATGGTTCACATTATGTAGACTACTCTTCAAAAACATCTACTACATGTCAGTAAATACATATGTGTCACATACCTTTCCTTTGTATGATTTGGTATTATTTCTTTTTCTTATTCATTTTCTCTGTGTCTCTCTCTCTCTCTGTCAGTCTCTGCAGTAGAGTGATTGAGTTTGTTGGCAGCGATTGCAGCCTGCTTTTGTAGGTATTTGCACATGAGCATGTGATGGCCACTGCACCAATTAGTGGCCACCATTTGCTAATTGCATTCAGCCTGCTGTATAGCAATTGCAGTAATCACTGTCATAGGAACCCAGTACTATAAATTTCTAACTCAGGTAGGTGTGGCCCTTTCAGCTTTCCAAGATGGAGATCATCCTTGTTTGCTGTGGACATGATTGTTTAAAACAGAAGGTTGGTATAGTTCTTATATCAGAAGCCGGGGGTGTAGCCAGTGATTTACATTTTGTACTCAGACCTAAATGTTGCTGCTTCCAGTCCACACTTGTCAGTGTTGAAATGTACTCACCCTTCAAAATGCTAACCCAAGATACATGGGAGGATGTACTTTCTTTTCAAATGTTACAGTTAACTGCCATACAAAGCTAGTTATTGAGACGTATTCCTTTGGTACATTAATTGTTTGTGAACTGCTACACTGTGAATATTAATTTACTCAGTTCTAAACAGTTTGTGCTTTTTTAGTGTTGACATTAGCACAGGCTGCTCAAGAAAACTGGACACATGTCAGTACTGTGATTATGCTTACCTACATCCTTGGTAGACCCTGCACACACAGGTATATTCTACATTTGGGTAGGGGTGCAAAGGTACAGAGAGCGTACATATTATTGTGTGAATGTTATCTTGCTGGACTTACAGGGTTGCTGTGTACATGTTAGCTTATCAAGGCAAGTAGTCTGTCTGCATAAGTCCCAACTGTGGACCTATCCACATGGTAGACAGAGATTAGCCTGTTATTCTTTGTCTGTGCACCACACAGGTCTTTTCAGCGCTAGAGCAATGGCATTGTTACAGTTGGTTGCTACCAGTACATGGCTACATCCTTTTGTATTTTTAGTGTTGTATTCCTACATAAAGATATGCTTCTGGAACTCCTTCCAAAGCTATTTGCACAGTGTGTAACAGCAGAAAGGCTGATATGCCTCTGGAAATTCACCCCAGGGATCACGTCAGTCGCCCTGCTAGACAGGGGTCTAGGAAAGTAAATAATGTGGGAAGAAATATTCAGGGAATTGTTATGGCTAGGCTTGTATAGGCTCTAGGGCTGATAGCCTAGTACTAACCTATGAACCTATGAACCTATTTCTGCCTCTGCCAGACCTCTCAAGCACTCAGGTACATATTTGAACAGACTCAGGGGAAAGTAGAGAAAAAGTCAGGGACAACTTTAAAATATTAGTGACATTAAGTTGAAACTTTGAGAGGACCAGACCATATGGATTAATACACCTTTTCTGAAGTAAAAGAAGTGTCTAACTCTTAATTATTGTCATTACTCATTACGTGTAATTCACCACCTTTCTGGCCAAAGTCAGTAGTTTTTGGAGGGATTCAGAGGGACAGAGCTAAATTTTGTTTCAAAATCAGGGACAGTTGGGAGGTATGGCCTCTGCCCTAAACTGATATGCCAGTGTTTGTCCTGCTATGATACTGTGTGGGGGGTTGTAAAGTGATGGTGTAACATTATTTCCTGCTAGAATGGCTGCTTCTCTTATCACAGTCATGTAATGTAATCCCACAACAACTGTTGGTAAAGAGCCACAGAACAAGCTGTGTGGTTTGGCATTCCTACTTTTCCTTTACATTCACTCATTCTGATGCATGATATATTTATTTCAGCACCAACTTGTTGTATATCTACTGTGGCTTAGTGGTACTTCATGCAGTGTAGTGTGTACAAGGTCCAGAGTTCGAAACTGACAGAGGTGTTTTATTTTGCTGCTGACCCTCACATACAGAGTGACTAAGGCACTTTTAAGCAGTTGTAAGTGGGTTTGCGCGGTTTTGCTCGATGCTTAGTAATGCTTAGCTAAGCGCAAACAAGTGCACACTCGCTCAAACCCGCTAACTACTGCTGAATAGTGCTTACTCCCGCTAACCCCCGCACTCATTTCTTTGAAAGAAAATAAAAATGGGGAGATAGGAAAGTGGTGAAAAAGGGGCACAAAGAGGGAAAGACAGTAGGGAAAATAGCTTGGGATGTGCAGGATGGGTGTAGGGAAGGTCCATAGCTGCCCATTTCTTTAACAGCAACAGCTGTGCATATGGAATAAATTTGAAGGTAAATATGGAACCTTAAACCCTGAGAGAGGGGTAAGGACAACAAAGTATGTTGTAATGCCAATTAAATTACATTTTACGTGTCCAGGGGACATGTGTGCAAAATGGGCAGCTATGTATGGGGCGTTTTTTGGGAGCAGATTGCCCTTTTTTTTTCAGGTGAGAGTGGAATGTGGGGTAGGGGAAGTAGGTACATTTGGGGAGGTAGGTTGGGGAGGTAAACAGACAAGACAAACAAGATGCATACAGGGGCAGAATATGACACATATGGTGGGTGAACACCATTGATGGGGAGGGATGTTTGGAAATCGCAAGCCCATGAGCCCACAGATGGCAACAGTAGAACTGAGATCCCCACCCATGGGCAGTCACCATTGCACCTTCACAGCCCAGAGGGTGGCTGTGCTGGGGGCTATGTAGGAGGGGCAGGCTGACCCGGGAGTTGCGCCACTTGTGCCTCAAGCTGGTGTAGAGATTCTGCAGCAGAATGCTTGATCTCTCTATACACCACAGCCCGGACCGTTCGAAGGGTGATAGGTGGCCCTCCTCCACCCACACTTGCACAGGGGGGCTGAGCCCCATCCCCTGCAGCACTTCCACCTGAAGGTGGCACAGGGTCAATGGAGGAGGAGGTCCCAGGCTGGGCACCGGACCTGCTGGTGCCAGGTGCCATGGCCAGCTGAGGTGGGACAGGGGGGTCCGCTGGGACCGGCCTTCCCATACGAACTACGTTTTGGAGAATTTAATACAGATATGGGTTAGTAACAGTCAACAGCATTCCCAGTTAGTTATAACAGCATGCAGACGTATTCCCGTTAACCCAACACACCAGAGTTTCAACAGTTGAAAAGCAAGCATAACACATGCATATATAGAACAATAGTGGATATTACAACAGCATGCAGGTTTAATTGATGGCAACAGGCCACCAATATTGTGGCATTTGAACAGAGCACATGCATAGAAATGAATGCAAATATTTATAAACCAATAGGACATATGTCCCAACAAATGTTTTGATATTAGACATACCCATTGAGGTGTGGAATTGCATTTTTTATGCACATACAGTAGGGTGGAAAGGATAGCTCAATTAACAACTTATATATCCTTCTAGTTTACACTACATTCATATTCATTGCAGTTATATGTCCCTTACATGTATTATTACACTACCCAGTGTCCTTCTATTATGCAATTGGAGTTTGCTAGATCATTATATACATGAGCTGTATCTGACATACAAACTGTCCAGGATGCAGATGTTACTGCTACATATTTTGAGAGTTGCTCACACACACTACTGCTGAGATGGTACACTGACAGTTCAACTTTCATATATTTATCTAGATATGTTCATGTGAAATTATCAGTTATATGTTAAAAGCTCCCTACATTTATGGCAGCACACTGACATTTCTGGGGAACACAATACCAAGCTACTCATGTGCCTGCTTAGCCTGTACATGCTGGGCATGAACCAACAGTTAAGGGCTGTGAATATGCATAAAAGCTACTGGCACTCCCTTCATCCACTTTATATGGGCCTACCCAAGTGTGGGTTAACTAACACTGCTTAATACAACAGTACTATTTCTAAAATGCAACAGTACAGCAAAATATCAAAGAAAATCACACAGACACACTCAAGGAATTATACCTTTATTAAAGAATTATTACACCTTTATTTATTGGGTTAAAACACTTTTTGGAAGGCTCTCTCATTTATTTTATATAACAGTACATGCAGAATAATTATTAAAGTATTATTATACCTTTATTTATCGGGTTAAACACTTTTTGAAGGCTGTCTCATTTATTTTATATAACAGTGCATGTAGAATATTTACTAAACTGCCTGGTGATGCAGCCTTTGCAGCCTATCGTCATGGGCTTGCTGATTCATAGCCCGGACACCTGCAGCTGTGAAGTAAATGCAGTGATAATGAGACATACCTGTCCATAGTATAGACAAGAATAGCAATTCTTAAATACTTAATACAATGGCTACTTGCTCAATAGTGGGACATTTTCCATCCCACGGGCCTCCTGGATCCACTGGTCCAGTTGATCCTCCTTACGTCACCTCAGGTCAGAGTAATGGTGCCTGACCTGCTCACCAGTCCGAGGGATGCCAGTGGCACTGGTGAGATCATGAGCTAGACAGTTCCAGGCCTCTGTTTTGTATTGGGTGCCCTGGTACTGGCCCCGCAGGAGTCTTTCCTCATGATTGTGGACAAGGAGCCAAACCATCACTTTGGTCTCCTCAATGCCCCAGCATTGCACTTGAAATCGAGTGCCTTCTCCAGCACCGGCCATGCTGACTGCAGAAGGGAGCTACAACCAGTTATGGCAAGTATTCCCGCACTTATTTGTGATTGGCCAATTTTGAAAAAACTCAGCTGTAGGCACACCTGCTTAGCTGATGTTAGCAATGTTTAATATTCCTTTGATAGATATGTGTCTGTTGAAAGTGTATGCTTATGAAATGCTGTCATGGCTTAGTGATTATGTACTGTGACTATAGTGCACAGTATCCCAAGTTTGAGCCCTGTCACTGTTTTTTATTTTCCTACTGGCCAGACCTGAATGGTTAAGGTACAGTAAAGGAGGTGTGGCCGTGTTTAGCCGACTTTGCTCAACTTTGCCCGACTTAGCTCAGGGTTGCTCGACGTTGCCTAACATTGCCCGACATTGCTCGATGTTGCCCAACGTTATGCTGGTTAGCGCAGTGCACAGCTGCATGCAAACATGTTCTGTTTGCACTAGTTTGTGCGTTGCGCAGCTCCACGCAAAGGCATTGCGCTAGTTAACGCAATGCTCAGCTACAAGCAATTAAATATAAATATGCTCAATACTGGTAAAATGTGCTTGGCAGTGCTTTACATTGTTTAAAATAATTTACTCATGCATCAGTATGCATAACCATTTCACCTTCCTATATATATATATATATATATATATATATATATATATATATATATATAAATAATTCGTTCACTACTACATTTAACATTTCAATGCTTTTTACAAAACTTTAAATAATACATGTCAGGAAATATTTTTGTATACAGATTTCCAACAGAAAATGAAAAGTGTAGTGGTGGGACTCAAACCGGGAATGCCTTCTCTTTGGGCGAAAGCTGTAACCACTATGCTATCACTATTTCACTTAATTTGCATATATTTTTCTTATTATCCTCTTCGGTGTCTAAACTGCTAACTGTAGCTAAGCAATGGGCAAACACGCGCAAATATGGGCAGCTATATCGGAAATGAAAAAAAAACATTTCTTTTACTTTTTATATTTGTACGGGGTTTATTATATGGAAGAGTATAGTGTTAGAATGTACACATGTGAGCGGACTCACTCATGTAACTAGACATTTCCCGAGTTTCACACTTGCAGGGGCATGGATTTTTGGACTGATCAGCAGTCCGACACGCCCCCTACACTCGTCCACTCTCCATGTCAGTTTTGGAGTTCAGACAGCGCACCCTCATTAATATGCATGGCGCTCTGCCATCTTACTCTTCGACGGGCTCTTCCGTGTAAGACGAATTTAGTCTTACACGGAAGATTAGTGAATCCTGGGGAAAGTGTTACCACAAAAACACAGAGCAGTAACAGAAAGGAAGAAATCACATGCTATCATGGAAGCATCACAGAGAAAACTATAAAGCATTTATTTCAGGAAGTGTTACTGTTAGATGAGTATAGAAGAGGGAACAGATCAGCAACAATACGTAGAAAGGTAGATGCGATTAAAGAATGCACAGTGTCAGAACATATCAGGATCTATTGTGCACTATTTCAAATAATAAATTAAAGATATAAGCACAGGCAGAAAAAACTTGGAAGATATGGAGATAAAGTAAAAGTAGGAAATAAACAGTTCAATGATGACCGCAAACAAGTTTTTTTTATAGAGAAGTGGGAAACAAAGCAAAAGTAATAGAAATAAACACCAACCAGAAAACGAAGTAATGGACACATTTTGGAGAAATATCTATGAAGACCATGTGGAACATAATAAAGATGCTGAATGGATAAAAGTGAAAGAAACAGCAGTTCGAATGTCCAGGATATAAAATGGGATAAAGTAATGACTAGTGAAACTGAAATAAAATTAAGAAAATCTCCTAAATGGCGACTCCATGCACTTTTGTAGTAGCTAACTTTTGGCTAAAAGTATTAACATCTTTACATGAAGATTTACCCTTGAGTAAGTACTACTTGTATGCGCATCGCAAACAGACACCAATCTGGTTTGCAACAGGAAAAATAATATTTCTCCTTAAGAGTAAACCTTCAAGCTATCCAAAAAAACTGTAGACCAATAACTTGCTTTCTAATAATGTATAAAATGTATACTGGAATTGTCGCTGACAGAGTTTATGGCCATTTAGAAGAAAACTCAATCATAGCAATGGAACAAAATAGAAAGAAAAGGAAGTCTTGTGGAACAAAGGATAATTTGTTGTTAGTCATAATGGAGAATTGTAAAAAGGGGAAGAATCTTGGGTATGGTATGGATAGATTGCAAAAAAGCACTTGACAGCGTCCCACATTCATGAATAAAGGAGTGCTTACAGTAGTATATGATACATTCTGTATTGATTACTTACATTGCAGTGGCCATGAAACAGTGGCAAACCACTTTGCAACTAAGCTATGATAAAGGACAAATTATTATTCCAGGGATAAAAATTCAAAGGGGGATATTCCAGGGTGACTCTCTTTCTCACTGTTGCTCTTCTGTCGTGCCCTTAACCCATTAAGCTATTTACATATTAGGGCATAGTTACAATTTGGCTTCCAGAAAACAAGAAAGTGTAAAGACTTCTGATCTTCTTTCTGTGAATGATTTAAAGCTGTAGAGCTCGTCCGAAGAGAAGCTGAAACCACAACTGCAAGTGGTCAAAACTTTCTCAGATGATATAAGAATGTTATTTGGTCCTGATAAATGTGCAAACACAACATGTAAAGCAGGAAGAAAATAGTCCGGGACAGGAATGTGATATAAAGGAACTTTAGCAGGAGGGAGTGTATGAATATTTGGGAATTGACGAAGGATCAACAGTAAAACATGAACAAATGCGAACAAAACTCAGGAATATTTTAGAAGATTAAAATTAATACTGAAAACAGCATTGACATCTGGGAACAAAGTCCAAGCTATAAATCATTTTGCTTTTCCTGTTCTAACTTACAGTTTTGGGGTGATTGACTGGCCCCAAAAGGTATTGGATCAGTTGGACAGGAAAACAAGAAAAATGCTTCACATTTATCAAGTGATATACATAAAATGAGTGTATACCAAGATTATATATTCCTTTTTCTGGGACTGCATACATGTCTGCTGACCTCACCTGATCCAAACCTAGTGAAAGTTTTGAAACAGTAGGAGAAGTCTAAGATGACTTCCCTGCTTAGTTTAGCAGAAGCAAATCAGAGTCAAGTGGGAGTAGAAATCAAACCAGAAGTCAACAAATACCATGCAGCAACTGAAAGTGCCAAAAAGCAAAAAAAAAAAAAAGAATATATAAGGAGAAGGATCATTTGAGAAAGAAAGAGATGTGGAAAAGGCATAAATATTGTGGCAAGTATGGAGATCTGGAACAACCTCATGCCTATCAGGATTTGGTACTGGAATGGTTAAGGAGAGGTGAATTCAAACCAAAAGATAAAAGGTTAATAATGGCCCAAGACAGTGGGCGTATGTATACATTGTTTTAAAAAGTCCACTGAACATGTGGGAGAAACAGAGAAATGCAGGTTCTGTAAAACAGAACTGAAAACAGGCACATTTCTTGTTGTATGTTTGTAGAGGGCCTGTATTCTAAAAGGCACAATAATATGGCAAGACTGTTGCATTGGGGATTGTGCAATCATTAGTGTTGAAGTAGCTGAGAAGCAATAGAAATGTGAGCTTCAAAGCATTGTAGAGAATCATGAAGTTTATATCACATGGAATCCCCCATTACCCATAGTTCAGAAAATAGATGCAAGAAAACCAGCTATATTAGTTTACGAAAAGAAGACAAAAAGAAGATTGAAATTGCTACTCCAAGCGATTACAGTATCTCACATACAGAGAGAGACAAAGATATAAAATATCGAGATTTGCAGGCAGCAATGGAGCAATCTGGAACAATTCCAATAGTAGTAGGATCCATGGGTCTCATAAAAAACAATTTACAGCTGTTCGTAGATATGGTATCAGTATATGTAACTCTGTATGAGTTGCATGAGGAGTCTGTTCTGGGCACATTGCTGGTGCTGCAAAGAGTACTTTTGGCTAACATCCAAGATTGAAGCAATACTAATTTCATGAACATTAATGATACCCTGCCTTGAGAATAGGGTCCATTCATGTCATGGTACTAGAAACCCAAAAAAACTGGAGAAATTGAACCGGGTTAAAACTGTTTTCAGGTAATATGATAAAATGACATTTCATCTTGATAAGTGTGAAAAAGCAACATTATCGCAGGACAATAATCTTAGTAGCTGAACAGGTAGCACACTTGCCTTTGGTGCTGGAAGATCAGAAGGCTGTGGGTTCCATGCAGTTGACTTTATTTCCAGTACTGAGAATGCAATGCAGCATAAGGTGGATGCTGCACTCATGAGTGTTCTGTCCTTCAGATGAAACCTTAAACTGAGGTCCCATTTGCCTGAACTGGTGGTAGCTCGGGTGCATGTAAAAGACTACATGACACTGAAAAGAGTAGAAGTTCCCCATTGCCCTTGCCAAGTTTCCTTAGTCAGTATGAATAACTTCTCTGATCTTCCCCCAAAAGTGGCCACTGTGGCAACCCCTAACTGGGAAAAGCCGAAAGACAAACAACATGGAATTTCATATGAATTGGTGAATGAGGCAGTTCTGGATACCTTGCTGGAGGTAAGAAGAGCACTCATGGCAGACATCAAAGACTGAAGCAGTACTAATTTCATGAACTTTAACCATACCCTGTCTTAAGAATGAGATCAATTTCTGTCATATTACTAGAGACCTTAACAGCTGCAAAAATTAAAGAGAGAGAAACTTTAAATCTGCTGAATGTGAGAAATGTTTGCCGGAGCAGTAGTCCAGTATATCATTAATTGTTCAAAGATAGGAGAAACTGCATACATGTGATAAATTGCAGTAAGCATTTCATGTGCTGCAGATCCTGATTTCACTGAATTTCTCTATGCTATCACTGTATATCTTGACTGCAGATTTTTCTCTCCTCATACTTATTTGCCTCCTACATTTCTCTCTCTTAGCACGTTATTTAGCTAGCATCTGTTGATCTGATTTACATTTTTTAACATATTGTAACTGTCATGTTTTTGCTTTATGTATCAAATATTGTTATGGTTAATAATGACTTCTTTGTCTAATATGTGTCAAATTTTGTTATTAAGATTGACTATATTTTTTAACGTTTGGAGCATTTCTCCCCAGACATCCTCCACTGAAAAGGGGTCTTGCATGGCCAAGTCAAACTATCCCATGAAACAAACACAATAAATAAGTATTTGCATAGGAGATGAGCCATATAAATTAACTGAATTCATTAAGTGTTTTACACAATGGAGTGATCCAGTATATACTCAGGCTGTCCACTCAAGAATAAGTTTGATGAATGCAGCATTTTCAATTCACAGATACCTTGTGACCTTTTGTGACCTTGGGAAAGAAAACAAGTAATGATACCGTGGGAACATCCAGTACAGCTGTTCACAAAGGCAGTGAGAAAGCCCAAAAATGCATACAAAATGTAAAATTCTTTGTTGAACTAGCCACACCTAAAGTTTTGTGCACATTGAAAGAGCTATAAAATCATAAAATGTCATGGTATGCAAACAGAAATCAGAGCAGTGTGGAGGAAGAACACGCAGGTAGTTTTGGGCATCCTTGGAGACTACAGGTTGGGGTTGGTGTAATGGTTAATATGTTTACCCCACAGACATAAGGTACAGAGTTTGACCTTTGAAAGGGAAATTGGCTAGGCTTAAAATGGACCAGAAGGGCAGCTAGCCTAGTACTTACATGTTAACCAGTGGAACAGCTACTGAGCATATGAACATGTGCTACCAATACCAGTAATCTGTCGCAAGCAGCTATTGGTGAGAAAAGTACTCTTCACAAATATCAAAAACTGATCCACTTAGGTCCCTCAACAACAGGTACAAATATGACTCTGTCATTGCACATGTGGGTGTGAATGACCTGAGAAGTACCTCCTTGAACTACATGAAAAGAGACATGGAGGAGCTCTTGGATTATGTAGCCCAGGCGGGTATGACCCTAGCCCTGAGCAGCTTCCTACCATCTCCCAGAATGATACCAAAGTACAATCAGAAAATGATTAATTTCAACAATTGGCTAAGTTTCTGGTGTCATTCTAAGGGGATCCAGTATCTGTCTGCCTGGGATGACATGATTGACAAACCTCAATGCTTTGCCAGAGATGGCCTGCATCTGTCAGCCCTGGGCTTCTGGATACTGGCCAAGGCTCTTGCCACCCTTATAGTGCCTTTTTTAGGCAGTGTTCCAAAGACCAAATTACCACCATAACAGCTACAAACAAATGCGATCTGAGGGTCATGCTGCTTAACGCTAGAAGCCTAAACCTCAAAATGCACTCACTCGAAGCACTCCTTAAAATGGAGAGCATCATTTGTGCTGCAACAGAGACCTGATTCAAGACAGGAGAAAGTACCCCTGCACTACCAGGCTATAACTCATTCCACACCTTTCGGCCCCAGAACTTGGACCAAAGCTCCAAAGGCGGTGGTGTTTCCATATTCACAAAGGATGCACACACCTCCAGACTGGTAGCCCAACATAGTGCATCAGAGATACTTCAGCTGCAGCTAACATTGGGTAAGACAGCGATTCAGGTTGCAGCCTGCTACAGATCCCAAACCATGTCCCAAGACTCACACTCCACGTTCCTAAGCACCCTGGAGAATATTAGGGTCCAACCTAACACTCTCATACTGGGTGACTTCAGCTACCCCTCCATTAACTGGGAAGCTACTCGTGTACCAATACAGTTGCCCAACATTTCCTGGATTTCATTAACTCCAATGCCCTGTACCAGCTCATTCTTACCCCCACTAGAGGTAGCAACATCCTTGACCTGATCATTACTAACATGGGCGACCATTGCTCTACACCAGTAGTCAACTCCTCCCTGGTTAGATCTGACCACAAATGAATCACCTTGGAAATCCACATCCCTCCCACCCCGTAAAGGTAACCACCATGAAAAATTTCTCCAAAGCTAACTTTGGGCTCCTAAAAACAGAGGTGGCTAACTTCACAGCACCCATGCAAATGCAGAATAGTTGCATGAGTGCTGAATCATACACCAATCCACTGTATGAACACATACACAAATGCATTGATCTCGCTATACCCAATAGAACCAAGATGCTCTCCTCCAAAAACAGGAAGCCAAGATGGGGCTCCTCTGCCATAACCAAACTCTACAACAGAAGGAGGAAACTGATGCGGAATAAGGTGAAGTCCCAAGACTGGAAAAACTCCCTTATCATCCTCAGCAAAAATTTGAGATCCTTCATCAAATCCTTTAAAGCTAGCTATGCAAACAGAATTGCAGCAGATAGTAAAGACAACCACAAGGCCTTCTACATTTATGTAAAGAATCTCCACAGCAATACCCAGATTTGCTCTGAGCTACTGCAGAATGGTACCTCCTATACCGAGCCAAGAGATATTGCCAAAATACTGGCTGACAGATTCAGTGCAAACTTTACCACTCTCTCCTCACCAAAGGACCAATCACAATACCAGTAGATTGCCAGGCACCCAGTATTACTGCTGCACAGGTTAAAACAGCACTGTCCAAGGCCAAGAACACAGCTTCTATGGGACCTGACAATATCCCTGGCTGTTCTACATGTACTACAGAGTGAACTGGCATCTCACCTGTGTGCCCTGTTCAATCACAGCCTCACCATAGGCTTTGTCCCTACTGAATGGTGCACTGCTACAGGCATACCTCTCCACAAAGGAGCAGCAACTACAGACCCTGGGAACTATTGCCCCATTAGCCTGACAAGTCTGATATGCAAAGCTATGGAATGCATCATCATGGACCTAATAAACAAGGATATAGAGAATCTCCAAACTCTGGATCCCACACAGTTTGGTTTTGTGAAGGGTAGATCATGCCTGCTCAACCTGGTTGACTTCTTTGAGTCAGTCACCAGAGCTGTGGAGGAAGGCAAGGTGGTTCATATAGCCTACCTTGATCTGGCTTAAGCTTTTGATACCATTCCCCACTCAGGAATCCTAGAAAAACTCACTAAGCTAGGCATCAACCCCTATATCACTAGGTGGGTTGCAAACTGGCTTATAGATAGAACCCACAGTGTGAAAGTAGCTGACTCCAAGTCAGACTGCCGACCAGTCACAAGTGGAGTCACACAGGGTTCGGGCCTGGGTCCTCTCCTATTTCATATCTACTTCTCTTAAGTTCAGGCCAACACAAAGGGACTCTGGTTGACAAAGTTTGCAAATGACCAGTGGGACCCCAGTGGAGTTCCATGGTGTCACCCG
>NC_056751.1:579635475-579777680 GCF_019279795.1 Protopterus annectens | reverse complement strand
GAACCATTTGGAAACTGTGTATAGCTAAAGCTTATAAAATATGATTGATTAATCACTGATTTTTCCTTTTATAAACTATCTCCCCTCTTCATGAATACTTTGATCTCTTACTGGACCAACATTTCTTTATCTTCTGCATTCAATAAATCAGACCAAAAATATTTAGACAAATATTCAGGGCATGGAATATCTCATACTACTTATCCCTGAAAATTGTATTCTTCTACAGTTAGAATATGGTCTTCCTATCACTCCTTACACCTAAAAAAAAAAAAAAAAACTCTTCACTGTGGAAAAATTTTTTAACCAAATATGCTAATTTTTGTTTAGTTCTCAAACAATAAACTGACTACTTATTTTGTATGGTGTATGTTTCTTTAAGATACTGGTGCCTTTAGCCTGTGCAGAATATTTCTATGCATTTCATGGGCTCTTGTTTCAGTGTACTACTGTGTACACACCAAACAGTTGTTGATGGCAGCACACATTTGCACATTTGTCTCATTACTGATAATTGTAACATTGACAAACATTACTTAGTGTCATAAGTAATTAGTTTTGAAGCCTGCCTGCAAAGTCTGTTTATTTATTTATTTATTTACTTACCTACCCTGGAGGTTAACTCTACGGGACCAGGTCGACCTTCAGAGGGGACCCAGAAATTTACAAAAAAGGTGGCAGAAAGACAGAATAGAAGTAACAAGAATGAATATGATCAATAAATACAATACAATATATGGGTAAAAAAAGGCAGAAAGTTCAAAGTAACATGAGATCATATGACACAATTGGTTTATACAAAATAAAAACATTCCTCAAGTAGTACTCAGTTATCTGTTTTATATCAGGGTTGCCAGAAAGATAGAAGACTTGTGACTCATAGGATAGTCTTGAGAACAAAGATGGGAATTAGAAAAGTGGGGTACATAATTAGATATAAGAAAGAACAGAGCAGGAACAGTAAACTTATTATGTTAGTAAAATGAAGTGTAAAGAGAAGTAAATAGGGAAAGGAATTGGGTTATACCACACTTGAGGCAATGTGTCTGTGCCCAGAGTGATTTTGAATTCTATGAAATTATTGATGTTCATCGTGTTACACTGCTGCAGTCATTACACTTGGGTTATCCTGCCGTCAGGCGGTCCCCGCAGTTGGCCAGAGTTCCAAAGTCTTGGTCCAGCGTCGGTTGCTGTCGCCCCTTCCCTGACGTCAGTGCGCCAAGGGTATAAAAGATACAGCCAATGACATTTTCTTCAGTCTTTCTTGCCGCGCAGTGCCCAAAACAAAAGCAGTTCGCAAGTGCTGGTCGGCCGACTCCTGAGATTTTCGAAGTCGAATTTCAGATCTGAAGTCTTCAATAAAGCTAAGTACCCCATTGGGGAAACTTTTTTCTTGCCTCAGACCGATGTCAGAAAAAGTTAATAATTGTATTTCTTGTGGGAAGCAAATACCTCATAAGGACTTCCACTCTTACTGTATTCCATGCCTAGGCCCTGATCACGATGTCACTAGTTGTCAGTTGTGTGCTAGATTTAACAAACGCACCATAAAACGACGATTTGATTTTGCTTTGCATTACTTTGGCCGAAGGTTCAATTATACAATGCCGTCAGAACAACCGACGACCGCAATTCATAAAAAAACGCAAAGACAAGGATAAAGACAGGCATCCAAGATCCAAAACCGACAACAAAGCCTCTTCTAGGCCAGTCGCCGGTTCACCAGTTCTCAGTGAGGCGCTTTTCGCAGCCCCTGACACCCACTGCCTCAGAGCCACAGGCTGCCTCCGACTCCCATGTGGAGACAACTAGGCCTCTGGAAACTCAAGGTATTGGGCCTACGGAAACTAATTCCTCAGATGGGTCTGGAGCCGCTGAGCAGGCATCGGCTTCTGAGGGCGTTTTCAGACCTTCACAACTTACCATTAAAGCAACAGCCAAGACAAAAACACCATTAAAGACAAAGAAGCAAGTACAGCATTCTCCTGGATAGTCCTCCATGCCTAAGAAACAGATGCTCAAAATGGCCGAAGACCTCATTACTCTAATCAGGGGTTCCCATCCCCCTCCTGAGAAAAGGCCTAGGCAGGATACAGACTATGATTCCTCTGATCAGGTTTCCATTTCCTCAGATTCCTCTTCATACCAGGGATACTCTCTACCCCCCTATGAGGACTCTGATGCTGAAGAATCTACCCCTTCAGCCTCTCCTCCTGAGGATTACTCTTTTGGGGAAACTTTACATAACATGAGGGAGCATTTCCATTGGGAAAGTCAGGATTATTCAGAATCCAAGAAAAGGCTCAGGGATTTCCTTTTATTGCCTCAGCACAGGCCCCTTGCTATCCCGCCTGTGTTAGATATTGTGGATGATGTGTTCTCTGAATCCAGCTCCTGATTCTTTGCCCCCTGCACCAGCCAAGCCAGATAGGTATTATAGAGTCCCTGACTCTCACAAGTTTCTTTATAAAAACCTTTCTGCTGACCCAGAAACCATTTCCCAGGGTCCCTAAGGGGTTAAGGCTTCCACTGCAAAAAATCCAGTTCCCTCTGACAGAGATTCTAGAGCACTGGATAGATGGGGGAAGAAAGTTTACACATCTGCAACTTTAGCAGTAAGGGCTTTAAACTGCCAATTTCACATGCTTAAGTACCAACAATATTTAATGGCTCAGTTAAAACAGGAAATGCTCACAAGCTCCTGACTATAAATAAATGCAGGATTTACTGTGTGCAGTTGAACAGGTGGGAAAACATACTCTGCAATGTGGTTTTGATTCTTTAGTGGCCTCTTGTAGAGCCGCAGTTACAGGTTCTGTGATTCGAAGACATGCTTGGTTAAAAGAACAGAGTTTACCTGATCATGTTAAGGCAAAATTATTGGATGCTCCTTTACAGCATGATATCTTGTTTGGTGGTAAGGCAGAAGAGGTGTTAAAGAAAATGGAGGATAAAGCTAAATCTATGCAAACAGTCAAAGATTTCTTACAGGTACAGCCACCTCGATTTAGCAGAAATTGGCCTACAAAAATTGGTCCTTTCCAGTGTCAGACAGGCCACAGAGAGGCAGATACAGACGCCCAAGAGGCAGATCTCAGCCCCAAGGCTCTTACAGACAACGACAGTGGGGTACTTCAACCCCAAAAGGAGGTGAAGACAAGTCACAATCTTACAGGAAACAGTCCCAATGACTTCCTCATTCGTATGCCAAGCACGTCTCTTTTGGCAGCTCCCTTAGGGGGGAAACTAGCACTTTTTTCTCAAAATTGGCAATCACCCAAGACAAATGGGTTCTGAATATTGTGTCTCAAGGTTACAGGTTCCACTTTCACACTTTACCAAGGTTAAAAGGAATGCCAAACCTCCCACAAAATCAATGGGCAGAGGCTCAGAAACAAATTACAGCCCTCATGGACATGAGAGCTATTCAAAAAGTACCGCAGCAGGAACAAGGGCAAGGATTTTACTCAAGACTCTTCCTGGTCCCCAGAAAGGACAAAGCCTGGAGACCCATACTAGACCTTTCAACTCTAAATACTTACCTGGATGTCCCAAAATTCAAAATGTTGACACTACAACGGCTTCTTCCCATGCTGGGCAAGAAGGCTTGGCTTGTTACTTTGGACCTCAAAGAGGCATACCTGCATGCCCCCATCAGATGAGATTGCAGAAGATACCTCAGATTCAAAGCTGGTACAATGCATTACCAATTCTCTGCACTGCCCTTTGGCTTATCTACTGTGCCCAGGGTCTTCACAACATTCCTGGCACCAGTAATTGCATTTTGCAGACAAAAAGGAATTCAAATATATCCATACCTGGACGACTGCCTCATTCGAGCAGAGAGAAAGGACATTCTTCTAAAGCATCTGGCGTTTGTAAAAAGGTTGTTAATGTCTCTAGGGTACACAGTAAATGGAAAAGAAGTCAAAACTAGTGCCCTCACAAGAGATAATATTCTTTGGTGCCAGCTTAAATACAATGGCCCAGATGGCTTATCTCACGCCAGACAAACAAGGACAACTGACTCAATATTTTCAATTGCTGGCAAAAAAGTCCCATCTCCCTGCAAGAAAAATTCTGCAGGCCTTGGGATTCATGGCATCCTGCATACTACTAATTCCATATGCCAGACTGCATATGAGGAAATTACAATGGTACCTAAAAAGTGTTTGGACTCAACACTCTCACAATTTGGAAACAGTAATACCATTAATTCCCTGCCTACAACAGGAGTTTCGATGGTGGGCACAGGCATGTCACCTCAACAAGGGTCAGCCTTTCACTCTACCCACAGCCAGGAAGACTCTAACAACAGATGCTTTGGATTATGCCTGGGGAGCACACATGGCAGGAAAATGTATTCAGGGCAAGTGGACCACAGACCAAATGCATCTTCACATCAATCAAAAAGAGATGTTGGCTGTTCAAAATGCCCTAACAGCTTTCAAGGACCTTCTGCATCCAGGACAATTATTATTGAAGACAGACAACACCACAGTAATGTGGTACATAAACAAGCAAGGGGGCACTCATTCTTATCCCCTATGTAGGCAAGCCATGACCTTGTGGAACACAGCTCTAACTTATCAAGTTCATCTGCAAGCACAATTCCTGCCAGGAAATAAAAATACTCTGGCAGACAATTTAAGCAGAAATATCATGGACCCTCACAAATGGAAATTGAATCCACAAACTTCAGCATGGTAACGCAAAAATGGGGGTGCCCAGACATAGATCTTTTTGCCTCCCCACTGAACTGCCAACTACAAAAATTCTGCACAAGGACTTACCACACACAAGCATGGAAAGTGGACGCCCTTTCGTTCAGCTGGAAAAGCCTAAATGTTTATGCCTTCCCACCACTGCCTCTTCTTTCAAAGGTACTCCTAAAAGCCAGACAAGAAAAAACAATGATGATCCTGATTGCTCCAGACTGGCCACGCCAGCACTGGTACCCAATCTTGAAGAACTTAGCTCAAGGCCCACCATGGATTTTCCCACAAATTCCACACCTTCTGATTCAACAAAGCAATCAGATTCTGCACGGTCAGCTCAAAACCCTAAACCTGGCTGCATGGCAGATTCATTAGTCAAACAGGCAACACCTCTCTCTAAAGTTGTTATGGATGTCATTTTGGAGGCAGGAAATCTTACTCAGAAAAATGGAAGAGATTCTGTGCCTGGAACCAGGCTCAAAGCCTTGACCCTCTTGTCCCAAACATTCCTCAGATTTTACAATACTTAACTGAGATGCTGGACAAAGGCTTATCCTTCTCATCAATTAAGATCCACGCCTCTGCCATTTCAGCTCATTACAACATGGATCCTCATTTATTCTCTCATCCCTTGCTAAAGCAGTACCTCAGAGGGGCTAAAAACATAAGACCGCCCCGGAGAGCACCAACACCAACTTGGGACCTCAATTTTGTTTTGGAAAAGCTGACCTTGCCACCTTCTGAGCCAGCCAATACAGCCAATCTAAAATTTTTATCATGGAAAACAGTTCTGCTCCTGGCAGTAACCTCAGCACGAAGAGTCTCAGAACAACAGGCATTAATGACAGTGGAACCTTTTATAATATTTCATCGGGACAGGGTTTCTTTAAGGACAAACCCTACCTTTATGCCACAGGTGGTATGTAGTGTGGCTCTTAACCAAACCATCCATTTGCCAACCTTTTATCCAAACCCCCAGAATAAATGGCAGAAACTTCTGCACACTTTGGACATACACAGGCAGCTATGCTTCTACTTGGACAAAACAAAAGCTTTCAGGAAAACTGAGCAACTGTTTGTAGCATATGCTGCAGGATCACAGGGCAAGGCTATCTCAAAGCAGACTATTTCCAAATGGATAGGACACTGTATTCGTTACTGCTACACACAGCATGGAAAATCAGTACCTAATAACATTAGGCCACATTCTACCAGAGCAACAGCCACTTCAACAGCCTTTCTCAGAGGAGTACCAACCAAGGAAATTTTGGAGGCTGCAACTTGGAGTTCAGTGCACACCTTTACCAAGCATTACCAGTTGACTCTTTACTCTAAATCCAGAGCTGGCTTTGCCTCTGCAGTTCTGCAGGGCCTCATAGCCAATCCTAAGTATAGACCAGTCACCCAACCTTAGTTTTGGGATTCTACCCAAGTGTAATGACTGCAGCAGTGTAACACGATAAACATAGTACAGTTTTGTACCTACCATAAATGTAGATCTTTGAGTGTTCACACTGCTGCAGTCTAGGTTACCCTCCCTCCATCCCCTCTGTCCTAACTGGACTTATCTATAACTTTCTATCCTATACAACCTATGTGGTGTATTGGCTTGTAGCTGAAGGTATTGTTTTTATTTTTTATATATGTTTTATTAGCAATATGTTTTGCCTACCTACTTGGGGGCACCTGGCATCTGGGGCAAGAAAAACTGAAGAAAAGGGCGTCGGCTGCATCTTTTATACCCCTGGCGCACTGATGTCAGGAAAGAGGCGACAGCAACCGACGCCGGACCAAGACTTTGGAACTCTGGCCGACTGCAGGACCACCTGACAGCAGGATAACCCAAGTGTAATGACTGCAGCAGTGTGAACACTTGAACATATACATTTATAGTAGGTACAAAACTCTACTTTTAGTTATTTTGTTTTTCATTAAGAAATACTGCAGCTGTAGATGTCGGGCAACATTTCATTGCAGAGCAGCCTGAAGACAACTATACACTTTAGCTCAGGTTTCTGGATAAGGCAAGCTGAACAAAGACACATATTTAAGGATATCTGTGACTTTCTATCCAGTATTGGTATTAAAACGCATTTATTTGTCAGTACAAATGCTAAAGTACACATTTAGTTGTGTATTGCAACTGTTAATGATCCCTTTCAAATATATTGTACTTAATGAATGGCATCAGAGGAATGTTTTGAGATGCAGGACATATTGGGCAGGATTCACGAAGGCTTGCACGGAGTGTAAGAGACGTGTAACACTCCATGCAAGCCTCGCGATCCAGGAACAGCCCGAAACTCCATGTAAGAGACCAGCGAAAACGTCTCTTACACAGACTGGGCGTGGATATGCTAAATACCTCACTTGCAGCTGAAAGGCATGCAAATGAGGTAGAGTAGTGATCCACGAAACAGAAAGCAGCCCGTGTAAGAGCCGTTTTAGTTGCAGAAATGTACTCAGTTGACAACTGTGTACGTTTCTGCAAAAATCACAATGGAGCCATGTCAGCTCCAAATAAAGGGTGCATATGTGTCAGGCAGCATGCCAATGGCCAAATATGTGGCCACTGGCAAGGTACCCCGATGCAGATATTAAAAAAATATATATATTTTTCGCCAATGTTTAAACGCAGCGCAGCCCCGCGCAAATGGACTGTGCTGTATAAAACATAAAAATGAAGGTTATAAACCCACAAATGTGGGTTTTATGCAATACATGGAATGACAATGGAGGGACCAGCACACCAAAAACAACATGGCCACCGTGTAGTGGTTGCTAAGGGGGGAAGCTGAGTCTAAGACATGTAACTAAGCATTAGTAGGCAATCTGATGTAAATGAGGGTTAGGATACTGAATCCCACAGTCACATAGCAAATGAGCACATTCTGAGTAGTGTAAGAGATACATAAGGGGGAGGAATAGAGTAGGAGATAGGTGACATCACAGGGGGGAATGGTAGAAAGAAATGCAGTTCATTGGAGGTCAGTGTTACATGACAGATGACAGACACAGATCATGGAAAGAGGAGTGCCACAAGATAAGCATGAGAAAGTCAAGAAATGGAAGGTGTACACCAAAGTTTCTTGCTGGGCATGCATGCGCACGTGTGCGCGCCATGAAGCGCAAGTAGGGCAGTGTGCGTGCGTGTAAGGCAGACTGAGCATGTGGGAGCGTGTTGGTAGATTTGTAACACTGTTTGTGCTGGTGTGCATGCGTTTTAATCTGAATAGGCAGATCCTGAACCGTGTAAGCATGTGTGCGTGCGTGTATGCCACTGTGAGCGTGTTTCTGCTGGTATGCACGCTGCTCCCCCCTGAGGAAACAGAAAGGAAAAAGGAAGCAACAAAATTAGTAGGAAGCTAGCAGGGAATACTGCTGGAGCTAGCAGGTGAAAACAATTAGAAGCATGCAATTACACAGGCAGAATAGTAGCCCAGCCCAGCACTTAAAACTCTGCAAACAGCAGTGCAGGATGTTTCTCACAAGAGACACTGCAAGACAGGAGTAAGCTATTAGAAGTGAAAACTGAAAAAGCTGAACTCAGAGCAGAAATGGTAGGGGCTGCCATGGCTGTCATAATGAGACATAGGCGACTTGTTGAGGGTGGTGACAATGCAGATGGTGCCAGACAACCCACAGTGAGGAGACGGAGAAGAGTGTACAGGCCCAGGGTCACCTACCTCAGGTTACATGAGCTGGAGATAGAGCACTATAGAGTGGACAGAGAGCTCCTGCAGCAAATAGTCGAGCTGTGCAGGCCATGCCTCACACACAGAACCAACAGAGGGGAACCCATCCCAGTGGAAACCAAGGTATGTGTTGGCCTAAGAATACTAGCAACAGGTACCTTCCAGAGACCAACTGGTGATATGATGGGGATATCACAGGCATCAGCCTCCAGGGTACTGCACCAGTTCCTGGATGCCATGTCAGCACATGTCGGTGAACATGTATCTTTCCCCAATGTCCGTGAGGTATTGGCCAGCAATATGCGTCTCTTCCAGCAAATAGCGGAATACCATGAGGTAGTGGGTGCAATAGACTGCACGCACATATGCATCAAAGCACCAGCTGGTGAGCAGGGTAGGGCCTACATTAACCACAAGGGCTTCCCCTCCATCAACTGCCAGTTCATGTGTGATGCCCAGGGCATAATAATGAATGTGTGTGCTGGCTGCCCTGGGAGCTACCATGATTCCCACATCTGGCATTTGACGCAGCTGTACCAGACATTTGCCAATGGGGACATCCCACACGGACACCTAGTGGGGGATGCAGGTTATGCACTGGAGCCGTGGCTGATGACACCCATCAGAAACGCAAACACACCTGAACAGGAACGCCATAATGAGGCACACGCACAAACACGTAATATAACAGAGCGTGTGTTTGGGCTGCTCAAGTCACGGTTACGGTGTCTGGACACATCTGGTGGAGCCTTGCAGTACTCACCAACTGCATGTACCCAAATTGTCATGGTATGTGCTATGCTACATAATATGATCTTGCGAAAACAGCTGCAGCAGGACCAGCATAGGGCTGGGCCAAACAGCCCCCCACCATTGCCAAGACCATCACAGGTAGCGCATGACTCGGAGGAGGAACAACTTGAGACTGCCCCAGTAGGCAGAAGGAGGCGTGCCCAGTATGCCCTGGCCTTGGCAAAGAGGCAACACATAGCACATACACTGGCTCAGTAGGAACCCTGGGAATGATACCCCTCTCTGACTCACTCAAATAATAACAGGGATGCCTAAAATGACATGACCTGCTCACAAACATGTACAGGGAGTGTAATATGTGCATCCGACAGAGGCAGACCTGCAGCACCACCTGAGGCATGAATGCCATGTGTTAAGTAATGTAACACCATGTACTATATACACACTTGAGGACCCTGACTAACATCCACCCTCACCAAGCATGAAGCCACAAAATGACGATGGGATGATCAATTGCAATAATTGGCTGAAGTAATGCAGTTAGTCAAAGGGGAGCCAATGTGTTTCAGCCTGGGAAGACATGCTGAGCATGACATGATGCACCACCTGCTAGGGGTGGCGTGCACCTATCAGTCCAGGCCCCATGGATACTGGCAAAGGCTGTCAGTACCCACAGTGTGCCCTGAATAGGTAAGTCTCAAAACACAAACCCACCTTCATAGGTACCACAAGGGATAGGAACCCAGCTGTAATGCTACCCAATGCCAGAAGTCTAAACAGCAAGATGTGTGCAGTGTAAATGCACACAGTATGGAGAATGTTGATATCTGTCCTGTAATAGAAAACTGGGTCAAGTCTCACATCAGCACCCTAACACTACCAGGTTACACCTCATACTGTGCTGTACAGCCTCAAAACATAGAACAAGCTACAAAAGGAGGGTGACTAGCAATAATTGTCAAGGATAACCACATCCCCATGTTGGTACCACAGCAAGAAGCAGCATGGATTAGCCATGGTCAAGTACCAGTGGCTAAAACCGCCTCCCAGTATATAGCCTGCTGCAGACTACTGTCCTAACACCAGGAACTGCACCTGGCCTATGTTGGAATACATGAATATATCAAGCCCCCCAAACCACATTATATTGGTTGACTGAAAATACCCAGACATACACTGGGAGCATTATACTAGCACCAACACAGTAGGAGAAAAGTACCCAGAATCCATAAACCAAAATGCCCAGGAACAACGTACCACTCCCACAAGAGGGGTAAGTATACTGGATGTGATAATCAGCAACATGCGTACTGGATGGCAAGATGAGAAGTGTATCCCTCACTGGTAAGACCAGACCATAGAGTAATCACACCGGATATACACATCCTGACCACAGTCCCTGGCCAGAACACCACAGTGAAAAACATGTGTAAAGCATAAGTTGCACCCCTCCAAACTGATGTGTAATCCACTAAAGGCCCTTTGCAGGTGCAGAATATGGGACACACCGCAGAACCTGTTATACAGGCATTCCATGAACACAGCCAGGAATGCTTGGATTATGCAATCACAAACAACAACAAGACACAATGCCATACACGCAGGCATCTGGCATGTTGGACTCCAGCCATTACCAAACCATGCAAGAGAATGAGGAAGCTACTACATGATAGAGCAAACATAAAAAGGGAAGTAATCACTGATCAGTAGTATGGCAATAAAATATGTCCACACATACAATCCACTAAGGCCAGCTACAACAAGTAAAATCTATGAATCCTGAGGCAATGTTACACCTGCCCCAAGTACACAGACAACCCTCAACTCCCCCCAATAAATACAAATATATGTGAGAGATGCAACCATTTATCCAAACCGGAGGCTGAGCTCCCCCAACTCAGTACTGTCAAAACTAGTCAGGAGGAGAAGGTAACCACATACACCACAAACCCAGTCCCACATAGACCTATCACAACTGTAAACCAAACACATAAACACAGAAAAACATTCCCAGAGGCCCTAATTACAAACACACCACACCAACAGAGGCCTCCAAAGCAGACCCCAAGCAACCACAACCTCCCAACATAGCACATGCAACACATAGTACACAAAGCTGGTGTGCCAAACAGTCACAGGCCAGAAGGAGAAACAACATGCCTGATACAGTTGTAATAGGTGTCTGTATAGGCAAACACACTGCTGTCCCACTCACCAGACCGAACAAGGGAAAGGGTACAGTAAGCTGCCTGTAGGCTGCTACAATACAGCCACATAACACAAGTACGCAGGTCACCCCAAAGCAAGCAGAAATATGATGCACTCATTGCCCATGCTGGTGTGAATGACCCGAGATGTACCTCCCTGGACTACATGAAAAGAGACATGGATGAGCTCTCTGAGTATGTACTCCAGGCCGGTATGACACTGGCCATTTGCAGCATCCAACCCTCACCAAGAATGATGCCACAGTACAAACACAGAATGATCAGCTTTAACAGGTGGCACAATTACAGCTGTCAGTCCAAGAGGATCTAATGTCTGTCTGCTTGAGATGTCATGCATGACAAGCCATGCTGCTGTTCCAGGGATGGCTTGCACCTGTTACCCCTGGGCGTCTGGATACTGGATAAGGCCTTTGCCAGCTCCATAGAGCCATCATAGGCAAGGCCGAAAAGACTAACCCACCACCCTAGAAAACATAAGTGGTAAGAAACATAAGGGTGATGCTGACCAATGCCAGATGGGTAAACTGCAATATGCATGCTCCTGAGGCACTTCCCAGTATGGAGAACATCGATGTCTGTGCAGTGACAGAAACCTGCTGCAAGCCTACTGACAGCACACCAGCACTACCAGGTTATACCTCATATCATACGTTATGGCCCCAACACCTGGACCAAAACATCAAAGGAGGGGGAGTATCCATATGCAGTACAGACACCCATACGGCCAGGTAACTGACAATGCACAAAGCAGCGGAGACCACCCATGTGCACCTAACTGTAGTCAAAACTGCTGTACAGTCTGTAGCATGTGACAGACCACACTCTCACACACAGGAACCCCACCCAGACATCCTGAAGACACTGGACAGTATGAATGTCCCACCAAATACCAAACAAGGTACTCACAAATTACCACATAGGTGGTAAACCATTATGTATGCAAGGAGTAATCAGGGACCTAGGGACACAAGTCGACAGTAACCTGTCATGTGACACTCACAATGCCAATGTGGCTAGGAAGACTGTCTATATTGGACACCGTATCATGAAAGGATTCACATCTACATCAACAGAGGTCACTGTGCCCCTGTACTGTTCTCTTATCAGACCCATAATCTAGTACAATGACTCATATGGGATGTACCGTACCTGACACCTGCAGCGGTTAGGAAGACCTCAAAGGTACCTCACCAAGAGGATAAAGGGTGTCAAATATATGTCATATGCTGCCTGGCTGTAGACACCCCAGCTGAATGCAGTCACAGACTGCCTACACAGAGGCATTGTATGTCTGTTGTACAAGGCCATGTCCAACACAGGAGTAATGGACATGCTCCACCCCAGGAAATCAAAGCCATTGGAGCTGTGAGTGTGACAGATGTCAACCTCAACACATAATGAAATAGGATGTGCTGGAGGGACAGATACATAACCCAGAGGCTTCCCATACCCTGGAACAGGATCCCACTCCATGTTAGGCAGAGCCCCTCACTGACACCCCTCAACAGGAATATTGCCAAGTGGATGGATAATCGTAGATGTACACTGGGGGTCTTCATTGTGTCACGTCCAGACAGAGGCACAGTAAAGAAAATCATAAATGGCCATAATATTCACATAGCAAGGGGTGGCAAAAGACACACACACTCTGGCTAGGCTTACTAATGCCCTAGGGTGGATAGCCTAGTATGAACCTATGAACTTATGAAGATACAAATTGTACAGGACACTAAGGATAATCACAAGGCTTACTCAACTGATGGTAGGAACCATGTTGGGAATTCACAGATATGCTCCGAATCACACAGATATTACAAACAACATACCAAACACACACACGTATTGCCAACATACAACCTGACAGGTGCAGTGCAAACCCCCCAGAATGCAAAATATCTATCCCAGCAGACTGCTGGCCCCCTGACATTGCAGATGCTGAGGTAACAGCCATCATCTACAAAGCAAAACACACAGCAGCAAAGGTATGAGATGGTGTCCTGGGCTGAGGCCAACATGGACTCCAAGAAGAATGGAATGCCAAATCACACTACTGCTCAATGTCAGCTTTACCACAGGATATGTACCCAAAGAGCAGTGTACAACAACAGTGGTCCTTCACAATAAAGGTGTTGCCTGAATGGATACTGCAAACTACCACCCCAGGATCCTGACAAGCTTGGTCTGCACAGCTATGGAAAGGATCAGCATGTACCGCAGACATAAAGCTATCTGGACCTACTGACACTGGACCCTACCCAGTGTGGCTGTCGTAAGTGCAGATCCTGCCCCTAAACATGTTTGACCCATTTGAAACAGTTATTAAGTTCATCGATGAGGGCAATGTGGTCCACACAGCATAGCTGGACCGTGCAAATGCTTCCAGACAATACCCTACGTGTTCAGTATGGAAAAGTTCACCAGCTTAAATATAAACCCCTATGTCAGTAGAGGGATTGCAAACCAGACCAAGGACAGAACTGACATGATCAGACATGCTGCATCCATGTCAGACTACAAACCAGATATAAGTGGCATCCCACAAGGTTTGGGACCTCCCCCATTCCGTATATATGTCCCATAGGTACAGGCCAACATGGAAGGACTGTGACTGAACATGTATGCAGAGGAGTACAAACTGCCCACCATATCTGACCCCCAGCTGACACAAGCAACCCACAAAAGGGCCACATAGAAACAGACAACTGGTGCCATAGCCATGTCAGCAAGCTAATTGCAGAAATGTGTATGGACAACCACCGTGGATATACAGAAAGTGCCCACCAATTACCACACAGGTGTTAACCCATTACGTACCTAACATGTAATGAGAGACTTGGGGACACAAGGTGATAGATATCCTGCATTGGACAAACATGTGGCTGTAGTGTTCACAGAAACATACCATATACCCACCCAATCATGAAGGTTGTCAGATCTAGATAAGGGGAGGTCACTGTGGCTCTGCAGTCATCCTTCATCAGCGTCACAATTGACTACAACAGCCCCTGTGGGATGTACCTCAGCAGACACCTCCATCAACTGTAAAGTCCATAACAGTACCTCACCAGGAGTAGCAAAGAGCATGAACAGATGCCATGTGTTGCCTGATTAAACAAACTGCAGCTCCACACACTGCCATACTGCCCACCCAGAGGCAAGCTGTGCCTGATGTATGAAGCCATGTCCAAGCTGGAATCAATGAACATGCTGCACCTTGTACAATCTGAATGGCAGTGAGCTATGAACATGAGAGACCTGAACCCCAGCACTGACATACATAGGACAAGCTGTACTGAATGATCCATAACACAGAAGCCACCCCCACTCTTGAGTAAACTCCCAGTACAGGTTAGCCAGAGAGTCACCCATCGACACCTCTCAAGAGGAATCTTGATGAGTGGATGGGAGATGGTAGGTTTACCCTGGGTATCACTGTTATGTCACAGGTAGATGGAGGCACAGTATACTAACCATGACATATGTCATGGCAAACTCCAGTTACAATGTGTGTCAAAGGACAAACACACTCTCTGACTAGCATCATAAATGGCCTAGGGCACATCGCTAGTGTTTGCCAATGTCCACCTATGTTGTGGAATACACTACCAATGTTGGACAAGCCTGGTGTAGGTAGTCCATATCTGAACATAATGCAACATGGTCATATGTGCACAACTGGCCCCTACACAGTCTGTTGTGCTCACTATGAAGATGTCAAGCAGTGATAGGACTAAAGCCCAGGATACTGTCCACCACAGTGAAAGTACTGAACCAGTACACTATACGGTACTACAGTGTTAGGTCATTATGAAAGGATGTTGACAACTGTATGCAAAGTATCCCATGCAATCTCTGCAGGCACAGTATAATCCCTGTTGTGGTCAGACACGAAGCAGTTGGCCAGTAAGTACACAACATGACACCCAACACACAACCATAAATGTGAGATATTGTTGAAGTTCACACTCACCCAAATATGTGGTGGACTGCAGAGTTCAACATATGGAAAGCTCACACTGGGTATGCTCACACACTATGATAAATGAGGCATATGTCAGACAACATGCCATGGAAAGGCTAAACTGGGCATGCTCATACACTTAGGCCATATCTCCGTTTAGCAGTTGGCCACACATATCTGGTATTTGTACGTGCCATTCCAGGAACCAACCACAACACAGCAATCTGCCCAGTGCACACAGTAAATGACTACAGAGACATAAGTGATATAGTGGATCGCCCTCATATTCAAACATCTTCTACAGATACACAAGTTGTTCATAGGAACAGGGAATGCTATGGCAATAAAGACCTGCAAACAGTCTAACAGCAACAAATATTGTGCATCTGACAATTAAACATATGGGTGTAGAGGTCAATACTAGGCTGTTTGCCCTAGGGAATGACAGCTTAGCCAGAGTGTTCTTGGCATCTGCATCCCCAGTACAGTAGGCTACTGTGCCACTGTAAAGTAGGTCACATAAGGCAACGTGTGAGGCTAGTGTGCTGTGCCTCTGTCAAGCAGGGACACAGTGGAGATCCCAGGGTTTGAATGTGCTAAGCCACATCCATGTTGTTGGTGTGTGCTGGAAGAGGGTTGCTGAGGACCTCTAACAGTAAGTGGGCATCAATAACAGACTGAGGGCAGCCCTATCTGCATTGTCTGGACAATTCCACTGTCAACACTGTGTTGTGATGATTATGTGGGATTGAAGTGTCGTGCTGATACTGTTCAGAGATGTCCTCCCTCTGTGGGCTACAGCTCTGCAATGCATTAGCTCACACTGTCTGTTGGACGGCTCATATATGGCTGGTGTACACCTGACAGGTGTCCTGTTGTGGAGCAGTCATGGGTATATGCGGGATAGCATGATCAATGCAAACCTTACACATGCTCATAGAATGCAATTGTCAAGGATTATGCAGAGTGGCCAGTATAGTCCCCCAGCATGGGTCCTTTGAAGTCATCCACCTCAGTCTTCACAAGTGTAGAGTCTGCGTGTGCTAAATACAGTTTGTTTGCAGTGACAACCCTGCCTGGGGGTGGGGATGGGATATGGATGTCCAGGGAAAGGTGGGTATGGTCAGATATCAACAATGGTGGTCTACCTCTGGTGTGGAAAAGTGAGTACCCATGTTGCAGATGGACAGGTGCAATATGTATTCCCCCATGTGGCTGTGGTGAGTGGTTCAGCCATAGCACATGGACCCACAAATTGTAGTGGCTGTAGGGTAATGTTGTAGAGGTCTGAGTAGTTCCCACACACAATATGCCTGTACCTGATGTTAACAACTGGAATGTGTATGTGAACACCTGCATATCCCGGCACTGTTCCCAAGGAAGCAAAGTGTGTGTCCTGGATGTGGGAGTGGTGTTCTGGACTGGTTGTGTTGTGTGTTACAGGTCCTGTGGTCATGAAGCATGGTATAGAACATAACCTGCCAGTGCGATGTGCATATCTGACCCTGAAGTAGGTGGTTGCAAATGCATATATATGCTATCCCCCACCTGACAGGTAGTACTAGATGTACATACCTCTGTAGAAATAAAGATGTCAGCACCCTATAAATACTGCAGGTGCAGAACAGATGCTCAGTAATTCGGATAGCGCGCTCTGCTAATGCGTCTCCCTCAAGTGCCATAATATAGTTAGGTAGGAGTTTGAACCATGCAAATGCTCAGTGTGTGTGTGTGTGTGTGTGTGTGTGTGTGTGTGTGTGTGTGTGTGTGTGTGTGTGTGTGTGTGTGTGTGTGTGTGTGTGTGTGGGTGAGCGGGGTTGTTGGTTGTGCAAGTCTGTGTTTGGGAAGTGTCCCTTTTGGCAACTGGGGAAACACTCTACAGGATGCACATTCCCCTTTCTAAGCACTGATGATGTCAGCACCCTATAAGTACAGCTGGAGAAGGGAAACCTCCCAGTAATCCGAATAGCGCACTCTGCTAATTCGTCTCTCTCAAGTGTCATAACATAGTTAGGTAGGGGTTTAAAACCTTCAAATGCCAAGTGTGTGTGTTTGGATGAGGAGAGTTTGTATGTGTGCATTTCCGTATGAAAGACATGTGCTTTTTGGCAATCAGGAGAACACACTACATGATGCACATTACCCTTTCCAAACACTGATGATGTCAGCACCCTATAAGTACAGCTGGAGAAGGGAAACCTCCCAGTAATCCGAATAGCGCACTCTGCTAATGCGTCTCTCTCAAGTGTCATAACATAGTTAGGTAGGGGTTTGAAACCTGCAAATGGCAAGTGTGTGTTTGGATGAGGGGAGTTTGTGTGTGTGCAATTCTGTATGAAAGATATGTGCTTTTTGGCAATCAGGAGATCACACTACATGATGCACATTACCCTTTCCAAACACTGATGATGTCAGCACCCTATAAGTACAGCCGGAGAAGAGGAACTTCCTAGTAATCCGAATAGTTCGCTTCACTAATGTGTCTCTCTCACGTGTCGTGACATAGTTAGGTAGGGGTATGAATCCTGCAAATGGCAAGTGTGTGTGTGTGGAGGGGTAGTAGGGTGTTTGTAATTGCAAGTGTGAGAGAACAGATCCTTTTGGCAAATACTACAATACACCAGATGCTGCATATTCCCCCAGTAAACACAGGGGATGTCACCACACTATCAGTACAGCCAAACAGGGCTACTTGCCCAGTAATGCCAATAGTGCGCTCTGCTACTGGGTCTATTACCACTGTCAGAGCACAGATATGTATGTTTTGGAAACCCACAACTGCCACGTGTGGTTGTGTCACACAATATGACCATGTGTGGGATGTTGTTCATAACAATGCATGCCATTACCTAAACCAGCAATGGCAATGCACACATGATGTATGTGTGTGACACATGCACATATATACCTGTGACCTTCAGTAGTTACCATGTCTGACACGTGCCTCAAGTGGATAAATGGTATTACAATGCATAACATTATGACTGTGTCTTACTGTGCAGGGGCACGTGGTATGTGTCTATACAGTGTGGGTTGTATATGGTATAATACCAACAGCAGGGGATACACATCTGGTCTGGGCCATATAGTCTACATGTAGTCGATGAACAGGTGCTGCATGTTCCCACCTGTTGTGGGAGTGGTAACATTTTGTTCCACTGCAATTCAGTGACTACATGCTGGGAACCTTTCAGCTAGTGTGTTGTAGCTACAGTAATGCTCACGCACAATGTTTGGCTGGATGCAGTCCAGCCATATAAAGACATTTCTAGAGACTGTCATATTGCCAGTGTTGTTAGGGAGGACAGGTGGGTTTCCTGTGTATGGGAGGGTTGTGTGTGCCAGGCTATGAACCAGAAGGCAGTCCAACACACTGTTAGCTGCTCATGGATAGGCCCTGCTGCTTTGTGCTGTGCCAACAACCTGGAGGTGTGTGTATCTGTGGTGCCTTGAGATACCACCCCCCTGTCCATGTGTGTTACATGTGTAGGGGACGACAGGCATGGTATGAGGTAAAACCTGGCAGTGATGGGTTGCACCTGTGAGCCGTGAATCAGGAATCTAGTACTGCACAGATATTGCAGTTCACCGTGCTGAGGACAGTGTCCAGTGCATGCATCTTGTGGTGTACACTGATGGTGTTGTGTAGCATCACTGTTAGTGTCCTATCCTGTGTGATACCCACGGAGGTGGCTATGTAATCCATGTCCTGCAGCAAAAGGCACTATGTGTGTATCAAGGGGCTTCGCCAATATACAATGGCCCATGGGTGTCACGTGCAAGCTGCCCCTCGCAAATCATTGTGGCTTCCCTAGCATGTAAGCACACACTGACAGCCATTGGATACCCTATGAATGACATTGGAGATTGAGCAGAATGTAGACATAGAACACCCTTCCTACATATTGTGGTAGCATACCTGGTGAGGGTATGATGGCAACCAAGATCAGGCTCATACTGGCCCATGCAACATGCTGAAAGATCCCTTCTATGTTCCCTATCATGTAGTCCAGGGAGGTATGTTTCAGGTCATCCATAGTGGCATGGACAATGACTGAGTCATATGTGTCCATGCCTCTGACTGACCTGTATGCATGTGTTTTGTGGTGGACCATAGTGCCCCACGGGCATATTACTGTGACATTCACCATGTACAGCCTGGTGAGCGGGACCCCACTGCAGTGGCCAAGAGAGGTACCTGGCACATCTGTAGCAGGTGTGTTGTGTAGCCCTACAGGCTGTGAGTGTGTGGCACACGGGATGTGTGTGCCATGTGTGGCATGTGCTCTGTTCCGACGTAACATATGCCTGCATGCCAGCTGCGGAGGTGTGTGATGCTCAGGCAGGATGCTATTCTGAGTCTGCAAGTATACCCCAGTGTGTTCGGATTGCTGTCAGTGCGGGTCTATGTCAGACTGGTATTGTAGTCACTGTAGTATGTCATGCCACCTGACAGGGTATGGCAGTACTGAGTTCTGCTAACTACCAGTCACTGAATCTGCCCCACCCCTGTACCCATTTCCTTCTCTTCCACTATTTCACATCCTGTAAAGCACAGTCTTCCATCTAACCACCTTACAATCACAAACAACACCTCTCATCATCCACCACACCCACCCCATCCCAAGCAGATCTCTCACTTATGACCAAACCCAACCAAACCATGCCCAAATTACCCAAACCCACATACATACATACACCTCTTACTATTGCTCCTAGGTGTATCCACACTCTGACTGCTAACTTCTATCACCAACCACGAAAAACAACTTAATTTTATCCATATACCAAGAAAAACTACTTCCACTGACATTATTACAACACACCCTTTTACTCAACTAGTCCGTCCCACATCACTACCAAACCTTCTTTATTCACCACTATGCACACATATCACAGCCATCACACTACCAGTCTCAAACAACTATAAAGAACTTTAAGACTCTAAGCAAACTACTCAATCTCTATTTTTACCTCAGAACCTAACTCATTAGCTGCGGTGATATACACCCAAATCCAGGCCCTGAAAATCTAGGAGCCCTAACCCTCAACCTGAATGATACCCCACTCCACCGAGACAAATCCACGCTCCTCATTTTAAATTTAACTGTTAGGTATACTAAACAAAGTCCATGACCTTCATGCACTACTCTCCTTTTATCAACCTGAGATAGTCATCCTAACAGAGACCTGGCTTAAACCAGGCAACCACAACAATGAAATCACTCCACCAGGATACAATATAATTCGTAGTGATAAAATAAGTAAAAAAAGGGGGGGTGTTGCTGTAGTGTATAAATCTCACATCATCCTTGAGAAAGTAGACGTAACAACCCTAGACCTCATAAAGTTGAACTCACTGTAACAAAACTAAAACTTAATGATAATAAATGCATCAACATCATAGGGTGCTACATCCCTCCAGGCAACAATATCCCCATTACAGAAAAACTCCTAGAATGGATATCTAACTCCCTCCCCCAGGAAAGCATAGTATTAGGAGACCTTAATACTGACTGGCAAAACTGTTCCAGTCATAAGCCACTCTCCCATATTAACCTACATGGCCTAACCCAACTCATCACTTCCCCCCACAAGAACAGACAAGAGAATCAAACACCAATCCATTCTAGATTGGATACTCGTATCCCACCCATCACTGATATCCCTAGAAGGATGTCTACCAGACACCAAGTCGATACCAAGCCACATTGTTACTCAGATCAAAATCACCACAACTAACCCAAATATTTACACGCCTAATTAGAAACAAAAAACACTAACTGCTTCAACTTTATAAATGACCTAAAAATGTGCAACTGGACCCCCCCTAAAAAACTTACCTCTTGATGAAGCTGTACTATATTTCAATACTACCTTCTTAAACACCCTTAATCATCATGCCCCCTACAGAACAACAAGAATTTAAACTAAATCTGCCCCCTGGTTAGCCCCAGACATAAAATCCCTCCTCAAAAAAAGAAACAAGGCCTGGACCAACTACCTAAACAGTAAATCCCAATTGAACAAACAAATATATGTTGAACTACATAACAAAGCCAAAAAACTCACCAAAACATCTTGCTACCAAAAGTTACAGGATAAGCACAGGAACCCACCACAAAAATTCTGGGCAGCAATTAACTCTATTCTACAACCAGGTCAAACAACTACCCCAACCCCAAAAATAGATGATCACCAAGAAGACATCCCCACACAATTTAATAAATACTTTACGGAAACCATACAAACCCTTGCAAACAACCAACCCTGTGACAATATCCCCATCCCTGCAAATCCACCCCACACCCCCAACTAACAATTGCCTTAAGTTCAGCTTCCACCCAGACCCAACCAAATCCATTGAAAAACTACTCTGCAAGCTTAAACCAACGTCTCTTGCTGCAGGTACATTACCTGTTGAATACCTCCACCTGGCTGCAGAAACCATATCATATCCTGTCTCCATCCAAATTAACAGGTCCATCTCCGAGTGTATAGTACCCAAGCTATGAAAAATATCACATATCATCCCTCTCCACAAAGAGGGAACCTCCCTGGAACTCAGTAACTACCGCCCTATAGCCATACTACCCCTTTATCTAAAATTTTAGAGAGGGTAATACACAAGCAACTAATGAAATATCTCCTAGAAAATAATCTAAAAGCAACACAACAACATGACTTTAGACCCTTCCATAGCACCTCCACCACACTAAGAGAATTCACCAACATTGTCAATACTTACAGAAACAATGGACTCCTTGTATCTGCCACCTTCCTTGACTTGTCCAAAGCATTCAATATAGTTAACCACAATAAGCTCCTTCTTTCACTAGCAACTCTAAACCTTACCACCCCTGCCATCTCCTGGTTCAAAAACTACCTAGAGGAAGGAAACAAGCTGTTATGTGGCAAAACCAACTCTCCCCCTCCCTACCAGTCTCCCAAGGAGTACTCCAAGGCTCCATCCTGAAGTCAACTCCTCGTTGGTCAGATCCGACCATAAGCTAATCACCCTAGATATCCACATCCCACCCTCACCCCTCATTAAGGAAACCACAGTAAAAAATTTCTCCAATGCCAACTTCATGCTTCTTAAGACAGAAGTGGCGAACTTCATGACACCCATGGAGATGGACAATACAGTTATGACTGCTGAATCCTGCACAAATATACTCTACAGGCACTTACACGAGGGCATGGATCGTGCTAGTCCAAACAGAACTAAGAAGCTATCCTCCAAAAAAGGAAGCCAATCTGGTGGTCCCCTGCCATAAACAAACTGTAAAACAGAAGGAAGAAACTGTTGCAAAAGAGAGTAAACTCCCATGAGTGGTGGAGCTCCCTGGTCAGCCTCAGTAAGAAGCTGAGATCCTTTATAAGAGCCTCCAAAGCTAGCCACAAAAACAAAATTGCCACTGATTCTAAGGACAACCACAAAGCATTCTATAGCTATGTCAAGAATCTCAATGGCAACACCCATATCTGCTCTGAGTTACGGCACAATGGCACGAAAATTACAGAACCAACTGATATTGCCAACATCCTGGCAGATAGGTTTAGTGCTAACTTTACCCCCCTCTCACCCTCTAAAGGGCCCATATCTGTACAGGAAGAATGCAGAGTCCCTGTAATCATAACTATGCAGGTAAAAGCTGCACTCTCTAAAGCCAAAAGCATAGCATCCATGGGACTGGACAACATTCCAGGCTGCGTTTTACATGAACTTCAGAATGAACTGGCTCACCAACACTGATCCCGGGAACTATCACCCTATTAGCCTGACGAGCCTGGTCTGCAAGGCCATGGAATGCTTCATCATGGAACTCATAAACAAAGACATTGGTAACCTCCAAACTGTGGACAACACCCAGTTCAGGTTTGTGAAGGGCAGATCATGCCTCCTGAACCTAATTGATTTTTTTGAGGCAGTCACCAAAGCCATAGATGAGGGTAAGGTGGTTCACACAGCCTATCTTGACCACGCCAAGGCTTTTGACACCATCCCCCATTCCGGAATTATAGCTAAACTCACTAAACTAGGTATAAAGCCCTATGTCACAAAATGGGCTGCCAACTGCCTCACTGACAGAACCCACACTGTAAAACTTGCTGACTCCAAATCTGACTTCAAACCAGTGACAAGTGGAGTACCACAAGGTTCAGTCCTGGGACCTCTCCTGTTTGGTATCTACTTCTCTGAAGTACAGGCTAGCATAGAAGGCCTCTAGCTAATGATGTACGCAGATGACTATAAACTAGGAGCCATAGTCAAGTCCCCAAATGATGTAGACATCCTACAGAAGGGCCTCACTGAGACAGATGCCTGGTGTCAGAGCCATGGCCTCAGGCTCAATGCCAAAAAGTGCATTGTCATCCCCTTTGGTAAAAACTCTGTACCCATGAACTACCAGATAGGCAGCAGTCTACTTAACACCGAATGTGTGATAAGAGGCCTTGGGACCCAGGTGGACAGTAGTCTCCTTTGATAATCAGATCGCCACAGTAGTCAGGAAGTTCTTCTATGTGGCAAACCTCATCACAAAAGGGTTCTCATCCAGGAAAAAAGAGGTCAGTGTCCCCCTGTACTCGACATTCATTAGACCCATTATAGAGTACAAAGCCCCTTTTGCAATGTACCTCACAAGACATCTGCAGCAGCTGGAAAGGCCACAAAACTATCTCGCAAAGAGGATTACTTGCCTCAAACAGATGCCCTACACTGACCATCTCAAAAAACTCCAGCTTTACTTGGTAGCATATCGCCTACTCCAAGGTGATTTCTGCCTAACATATAAAGCTATGTCAAACCCAGAGCTGTTGGACATGCTACACCTAAAGAAATCCCAGTGCCTCCGAGATACATGCTCTAGGGACCTAAACCTTGTCACCACAATAAACAGGACATGCTGGAAGGATAGATTCCTGTCCCAGAGACTTCCCATACTCTGGAACAAGCTACCCATCTATGTTAAGTAAATTTCGTCATTAGCAGTCTTCAAGAAAAATCTTCAAGTGGATGGGAAATAGGAAATATGCCCCAGGAATCACTTCTGTGGCTCTGCTTGATGGTGGCACAGGAAAATAACTTTCTTGGGTGGCATAAGCCAGGGAACTTTGTTGCTTAGGCTTACTTAGGCCCTTGGGCTGATAGCCTAGTACCTACCTATGAACCTATTATTAGACTAAATACAATATTATGTAGCATTAAAATGCGATGACATAAGGGTGACAGTTCATTATTTACTCAAAGCAAATGTCAGAGTGGAAAAGTTCAAAGTGCTTAAAGAGGAGGAGGGGAAGAGAAGAAAAAGAGTGAGAAAAAGTATTTGTTAGACGTAATAATTAGGGTAGATATGGGAAGCAGGAGAAAAAATGAGTAAAAGTAACATTAAAAGTAAGAGAAACGAAACCAAGGAAAATAAGAAATAACATGGACAACAAGATTTACAGCTGCAAACTGTCAAGTGAATTGGCAGCAGGTGTCATAAAACTGGGTTTGGAGAAATGTTTGGTGACTTTGAACAAACAGATTTGTCCACATTAACCGTGTATCATTGTGTGTGTGTGTGTGTGTGTGTGTGTGTGTGTATGTGTAGTATAAAAGAACTATAAAGCAAATCTGCACTGATAACCTGCGTACTGCCCTGCTGAGGGGGACACTTGTGCAAGTGCAATGGACTGGCTCCAGTAGGAAGGGATGGCCGCATACCTCTCTACATCATAGAACAAGAAATCTGGACCAGGCCATAAATAATAGGGGACAAAGGCCCATAAATTGGGACAATTTATAAATATTGTACTTACAAACTTAGAAAGTTGATAAACAGGTTTTGCATTTGAGTGAATTTTCTTAAGGATATGAAGTCTGAAAATCAAATGCCTGTCAATTTTCTGACTTCAGTGTTCAATGATTTGCCAGTGATTTGACAGAAAACTGCAATTTTATGAAAAACAGACAAAAATCTGGATTTTCTGCAAAAATCTGTACTGTTGAGAGATATGGATGAGAGTCTTGAACCAACACCCATCAATCATTTTCATTTGTGTGCCAAAGCCATTACAGCAGTGTTTTGCAGAGAGGTGAGAAAAACCTTAAATTTGACTGGTATGTTTATTTTATTTTACATTTGTTGACTGGGAGAGTCCAACTGGATTACAAGCCCATTTTTCAGTGAAGGCCTGGGGAGGAAAGCTCCAAGAGAACAATTTTTTTTACAAAACATAGTTTTAAGGACAGACTTTTGACATACAATTTCCATAGAAGAGACTTTGACATACATATTAACTAACAGATAGGATACATTCATTCTCATCAATATAATACATTTTAGAAGATATTCCTAAGTTTAGGATTCCTGTGATAGATTTACTATCAGAGAGATGTAGAATAAGGCTCTGAGAGAGCAGATGCTCGCTATAGTTGAGAAGGATAACAAATTGATTCACTATATGTCTGCCTGGTTTTAGTTGAGAAGGATACCAAATTGATTTACCATATGTCTTCTCCTGGTTTTAGTTGCTTATGGAAAGCACAGCATTGCTGGGGTAGTTTTCCCTAACTCCTGGAGAGATGGGATGAGCAGTAGATTAACAGTCGTAAGTGGGTACAGTACTATGATTGGTTGGCTTAGCAGAGTTACTTAAGTTAGGTGAAGTGTTCTAATGAGACATTAGCCAGGGGGATACAGGAGCACAGATGATTATTCAAAAAGTGAGTTTTAACAAGTTTCTTGAACTGTGATGGGGATTTGTCAGTTATGTGGGCAGGAAGGAAGTTCCAGGTTTTTGCTATACAGTGGCTGTAGACAGACTTACCAGCTTCATTGTTATATTTGGTTACTATGAGGAAGTTCTGTGTGCTAGACCTCAAGGGCCTGATGTTGTATAGGGTTGCAAAAGATTTTGTAGGGCTGGGGTGTTTTCAGAGTTATGTATTACTTTGTGGGCTAGTGATAGTTGATTGAGTTGAAGTAGTAGTGGTAGTTCTAGCCAACTGAGTTTTTTTAGGCATTCACATTGATGTGCCCTGATGGGAGAGGTTGTAGCGAATTTGGCTATCTTATTATAATTATCAGGTTTGTTTAGGTCAGATTTGTGGAGATTTGTAAGCACAGGGGAGGCATAAAGTAGGGTAGATAGTAGGTGAGTCCTCACTACTGTAGTTTTGGAGTGGTCAGTGAGGGATTTTTTATTGCGATACAGTAGGCCAAGTTTTGTATGTATGTTTTTTATGGTTATAGAAATATGTAGGTAAAATCTAAGATGATTATCTATTTCAACCCCTAATAGTTTGGTATGATTTGTGGGGATGATTGCGGTCTTGTTAAAGGAGGAGATGAAGACAGAATCAGTGGGAGGTGTGGCTCTGTGGGAGCTAAAGAGTACTAGCTTTGTTTCACTTGGGTTCAGAATGAGCCTTTGGTTTGTAATCCAAGTTTCTGCTAGGGAAAAGCATTCTTGAGTTAAGGAGTGAAGGATGTCCATTGATTTGGCTGCACATATTATGGTGGTATCATTGCACTATTGAGGCTTTAGGAATACTGTTTGGGAGCTGATTGGTGAAGAGGGTAAAAAGAAGTGGCCCCAAAATGGAGCCTTGGGGTACTCCTATGGAGACCGGTAGGGAGGGGGAGAGTTGTTTTTTCCACATAACAGCTTGTTTCCTTCCTCTAGGTAGTTTTTGAACCAGTAGATGGCAGGGGTGGCAAGGTTTAGAGTTGCTAGTGAAAGAAGGAGTTTATTGTGGTTAACCATATTGAATGCTTTGGACAAGTCAAGGAAGGTGGCAGATACAAGGAGTCCATTGTTTCTGTGAGTATTGACAATGTTGGTGATTTCTCTTAGTGTGGTGGAGGTGCTATGGAAGGGTCTAAAGCCATGTTGTTGTGTTGCTTTTAGATTGTTTTCTAGGAGATATTTCATTAGTTGCTTGTGTATTACCCTCTCTAAAATTTTAGATAAAGGGGGTAGTATGGCTATAGGGCAGTAGTTACTGAGTTCCAGGGAGGTTCCACCTTTATGTAGAGGGATGATATGTGATATTTTCCATAGCTTGGGTACTATGCCCTCGGAGATGGACCTGTTAATTAGGATGGAGACAGGATATATGGCTTCTGCAGCCAGGTGGAGGTATACAGCGGGTAATTTACCTGCAGCTAGAGACGTTGGTTTGAGATGCGGAATAGTTTTTCAATGGATTTGTTTGGTTCTGGGTGGAAGCTGAACTTGAGGCAATTGTTAGTTGGGGGTGTGGGGTGAATTTTCAGGGATGGGGATGTTGTCATAGGGTTGGTTGTTTGTAAGGGTCTGGATGGTTTCCGTAAAGTATTTATTAAATTGTGTGGGGATGTCTTCATGGTTATCATCTATTTTTGAGGTTGGGGTAGTTGTTTTACCTCATTGTAGAATAGAGTTAATTGCTGCCCAGAATTTTTGTGGGTTGTTCCTGTGCTTATCCTGTAACTTTTGGTAGCAAGATGTTTTGTCTGTTTTGGTGAGCTTTTTGGCTTTATGTAGTTCAACATATATTTGTTTGTTCAATTGGGGTTTACTGTTTAGGAAGTTGGTCCAGGCCTTGTTTCTTTTTTTGAGGAGGGATTTTGTGTCTGGGGCTAACCAGGGGGCATATTTAGTTTTAATTCGTGTTATTCTGGAGGGGGCATGATGATTAAGGGTGTTTAAGAATGTAGTATTGAAATATAGTGCAGCGTCATCAAGAGGTAGGTTTTTAAGGGGGTGTCCAGTTGCACATTTTAGGTCGTTTATAAAGTTGAAGCAGTTAAAGTATTTTTTGTTTCTAATTAGGTATGTAGATATTTGGGTCAGTTGTGGTGATTTTGATCTGAGTAAGAATGTGGCTTGGTATCTACTTGGTGTCTGGTAGACACCCTTCTAGGGATATCAGTGATGGGTGGGATACGAGTATCCAATCAAGAGTGGATTGATGTTTGGGTCTCTTGTCTGTTCTTGTGGGGGGAAGTGATGAGTTGGGTTAGGCCATGTAGGTTAATATGGGAGAGTGGCTTATGAATGGAACAGTTTTGCCAGTCAGTATTAAGGTCTCCTAATACTATGCTTTCCTGGGGGAGGGAGTTAGATATCCATTCTAGGAGTTTTTCTGTAATGGGGATATTGATGCCTGGAGGGATATAGCACCCTATGATGATGATGCGTTTATTATCATTAAGTTTTAGTTTTGTTAGAGTGAGTTCAACTTTATGAGGTCTAGGGTTCTGAAAGCACTATCCCCAATCTTTGGAAAATCTCCCACATCATTCCCTTACATAAATGAGGCAACTCTAATGAGTACTCCAACTATAGGCCCATAGCACTACTCTCACCTTTAGCTAAGATCATGGAGAAATGTATCCATCATCAACTAATAGACTACCTAACTAAAAATAACATCCTGGCCAGCTGCCAACATGGCTTTAGACCCTTTCACAGCACCACCACTGCCCTTCTATCTTTCACCAATACTATTAACACCAACCGGAACAATAACTACCTCTCATCTGCACTCTTCATTGACCTGTCAAAAGCCTTTGACATGGTCAATCACTCCCTACTTATAAATACCCTACAATCCCTTTCTCTGGATTCTAATTCTATCCTTTGGTTCAAGTCTTACCTCAGCAACCGAAAACAAGCTGTTTTGTGGCAAAATCACTTGTCTTCATATCTCCCTGTTTTACTAGGAGTTCCTCAAGGCTCTATTCTAGGACCCCTTCTCTTCTCTCTGTTCATAAATGATCTTCATGTAGCTATTCCTCAATCCACCTGCATACAGTATGCTGATGATTCTACTATCATCTGTTCTGCAAAATCTCCTGAGCTTAAATCTCTAAGCCAAACTATCTTCTCCATAGTAGAAACATGGTTCCAAAACCGGTGCTTACTCTTGAATGCCAAAAAACCAAATTACTTCTGATTACTCCTAACAACAAGACCCTCCCATACACTTCTCCATCCTAGCTAGTAATGGAACCCTTATATCACCTGAACTGACCTGTAAGTTATTAGGAGTTACAATAGACAATAAACTCACTTTTGACAATCATATTAACACCATTAAGTCCGTTAACAGAAAATTAGGCTCCTTGTATAGGATAAGACCCTTCCTCACCCCAAAAGCAAGAACTACCGTTGCCCACTCATTTACTCTCTACCCTCCTCTATGCTTCTCCCATTTACACCAATTTAAAGCAAAACAATCTCAACAAACTTACCAAAGCCTACAACAGTATTGCAAGGTTTGTAACTGGTAAGCCCTATAGAACCCATCACTGCATTAACCTACATCAGCTAGACTGGCTTGAACTGCAAAATGCTCTGCTACTCTCTCAACTAACAACTGCTCACAAAATCTTCTACCTACCTAACAACACACCTACACTAAACAATCTTATAACACCCTATAATAATCTTCATTCCCTACGCTCCTCTAATAAACTCCTAGCTTATATACCCAAATCTAACAACTTGGCTGGTGACTCCTTGTTCTCCACCACCACAGGTAAGCAATGGAACATGCTGCCACCCAACCTAACCTCTATTTCCTTCTTTCCCTCTTCAAATTTAATCTTAAAAATCACCTAAAACTTCAATGGTTATGCCCTTGCTGTAACCCTGACTAATACTCTACTATTAGCCTGTAACCTCACTTCTCTCTCTTCCTTTACATTACTACTCTGCCAACAAATGTTATGTAAATGTTATCTTCCACATTTTTATCCCGATGGTTTACTGTACAATGTTACGTTAATTCCTTCCTAATGTATGTGGCATTGCCTCTTATTGCTTTGTTTTTTCTATATTATTATTAAGTATGTGGAGCTTTTCTCCCCGGGCCTCTACTGAAAATGGAAATATCTCCAGCTCAACTAGCCCGGTCAACAAATGTAAAATAAAAAAAAAATAAATAGGGTTGTTATGTCTACTTTCTCAAGGATGATGTGAGATTTATACACTACAGCAACAGCCCCCCCTTTTTTTACCTATTCTATCACTACGAATGATATTGTAACCTGGTGGAGTGATTTCATTGTTGTGGTTGCCTGGTTTAAGCCAAGTCTCTGTTAGTATGACTACCTCAGGTTGATAAAAGGAGAGTAGTGCATGAAGGTTGTGGACTTTGTTTAGTATACTTAATATTTAAATTTAAAATGAGGAGCGTGGATTTGTCTTGGTGGAGTAGGGTAGCATTCAGGTTGGGGCTCCTAGATTTTCTGGGTCTGGGTTTGGGAGTATATCACCGCAGCTAATGAGTTAGGTTCTGAGGTAAAAATAGAGTTTGAGTAGTTTGTTTAGGGTCTTAAAGTTCTTTATAGTTGTTTGAGACTGGTAGTGTGATGGCTGTGATCTGTGTGCATAGTGGTGAATAAAGAAGGTTCGGTAGTGATGTGGGACTAGTTGAGTAAAAGGGTGTGTTGTAATAATGTCAGTGGAAGTAGTTTTTCTTGGTATATGGATAAAATTAAGTTGTTTTTGGTGGTTGGTGATAGAAGTTAGCAGTGGGAGTGTGGATACACCTAGGAGCAATAGTAAGAGGTGTATGTATGTGGGTTTGGGTAGTTTGGGCATGGTTAGATCATGAGTGAGAGATCTGCTTGGGATGGGGTGGGTGTGTTGGATGATGAGAGGTGTTGTTTGTGATTGTAAGGTGGTTAGATGGAAGACTGTGCTTTACAGGATGTGGAATAGTGGAAGAGAAGGAAATGGGTACAGGGGTGGGGCAGATTCAGTGATTGGTGGTTAGCATGATGGGCGTGGCTAAGTTCAGTTGAAATGTAGCACTAGTGGGGGCGGGTGGGAATAGAAAGCAGGGAGGGGAGTGGAGTGAGCCCGAGCGCAGCGGGGCTAACACTAACTCCAATTACATCAATGGGCTTACTTGTTTCTTTTCTTTGTACACCAAATGTATCATTCCACTTGTTTCTGTTTACACCAAATGTGTCTGTTTGGCTGTATTGTACTAGTTTAATTTACTTATACTGATGCAGTCACACTGAAAAAGGTCTGGGGAAGCTTGCTCACCACAAGCAGGCCAAAAGATAACTTTCAAAAGGGCGCCACTCAAGGAGACCCACTAATATAGACTAGTTAATGTGCAGGGAGGAGGGAGATACAAAATGGGGGAAGGTATAACCAGAAAAAGCCGGTAGAGATCTGTCCCGCCCCCTCACAGAAGACTGCAAAGGAAAGTAATCAGCATAAGAAGTTGAAGCCTTGGAGCTGTAATGTAAGTGTAAGCAAGGAAGAGGTCGAAGCAGGAAATTAGGAGTGTAAGCAGTTAGTTGCAGAAACACTACTTTAAGGCCTTGGTGTGCAATTAATACAAAGGAAGGTAAATCTATCTGGGCAACAAAATACACCAAGTAAATGGTACTTGTCTTACCTTACAAGTATTCAGTGTGGAGGCAGATCTATTTGGGACAAGATACAGCAAGTATATTGTTAAGTTATGACACCCAGTGGCAATAGACAAAGCTATAGTTGCCTGGGGGGGGCCTTGCAGGTGTGCATGCCGGCCAAAACAATGTTTAAAAAATAACTAGTAAAAGTAACAAATGTGCTGTAAAAGGAAATGTAAATAACCAGTCACAATGTTTAAAACATAACTGTTAAGGACCACATCGGCTAATAACAAGAACTGTAAATATCCAGCCGCCTATGCAGACTTGTCTGGTAGATATCCTTATTAAAAAGTGTTATTCTTGGCTTGCAATAACTGTAGGGAAAACCAGACCGTAGCAGTGGTTTTATCTGGCAATGTTGCAGTTGCTGGGGGGGGGGCCAAGCTGCGATGATGCGCTATGCAAACTTGTCTGGTAGGTATCTTTATTAAAAAGTTTTATTCTTGGCTTGCAATAACTGTAGGGAGAAATCTGACTGTAGCAGTGGTTTTATCTGACAATGCTGCAGTTGCTGGGGGGGGGGGGCGGGTGGACCCGAGCTGCGATGATGCAGGTAGACAAAGTGTGCTATGCAGACTTGTCTGGTAGGTATCCTTACTAAAAAGTGTTATTCTTGGCTTGCAATAATGGTAGGGAGAAACCGGACCATAGCAGTGGTTTTATCTGGCAATATTGCAGTTGCTGGAGGGGGGGGCCCAAGGCGCTATACAGACTTATCTGGTAGGTACCTTTATTAAAAAGTGTTATTCTTGGCTTGCAATAACTGTAGGGAGAAACCAGGCCGTAGCAGTGGTTTTATCTGGCAATGTTACAGTTGCTGGGGGTGGGGGGGGACCAAGCTGCGATGATGCAGGTAGACCAAGTGTGCTATGCAGACTTGTCTGGTAGGTATCCTTATTAAAAAGTGTTATTCTTGGCTTGCAATAATGGTAGGGGGAAACCGGACCATAGCAGTGGTTTTATCTGGCAATGTTGCAGTTGCTGGGGGGGGGGGCCCGAGCTGCGATGATGCAGGTAGACCAAGTGTGCTATGCAGACTTGTCTGGTAGGTATCATTATTAAAAAGTGTTATTCTTGGCTTGCAATAACTGTAGGGAGAAACCGGACTGTAGCAGTGGTTTTATCTGGCAATGTTGCAGTTGCTGGGGGGGGGACCCGAGCTGCGATGATGCATGTAGACCAAGTGTGCGATGCAGACTTGTCTGGTAGGTATCCTTATTAAAAAGAGTTATTCTTGGTTTGCAATAATGGTAGGGAGAAACCGGACCTTAGCAGTGATTTTATCTGGCAATGTTGCAGTTGCTGGGGGAGGGCCCGAGCTGCAATGATGCAGGTAGACCAAGTGCGCTATGCAGACTTTTCTGGTAGGTATTCTTATTAAATAGTGTTGTTCTTGGCTTGCAATAACTGAAGGGAGAAACCATAGCAGTTGTGTGGGTTGCTGTGTTTGTGGAAGGTGGAGATGTGCCTTTGTAAGTGTAGTGCGAAGGTTATGCGTTATGAAATGGAGAAATTAAGAGTAAAATTTTGCTCAGTGAAGTCCCTAGCAATTTCATCACTGCTTGATTCAGACATATACATTCCCTTGTGTTTGTCAGTACTATGTTTGAGTGCGTTGTTTTGGCGTGGTATCACTGATACAGCTGCTGGTACTCTTTCTATACAAGTATATGCTTCTCCAGGAGTCTGTTGCTGAGAGGATGAGAAACACACTACAAATATACAACTAAGACAAACTACATAAAGCAATAGTAAGAAAGTATTAGGTCACATCAGAGGCTTGGGAGGTCATTGTTAAGAAACTGAAAACTGTTGTAAAATTTATCATTAAATACCATAAGTTCAGGTTATACTATAAGAGAATAACTATGTAAAGATAACCATGTCAGCAGCCAAAATGCATTACAAGTTGAATATTTTACTGTGCACATTTTAAAAAATGGATAGACTAGCCTAAACTCTGGACTGATGAGTTTGCTTTTTTTTTTTTTTTTATTCTTGGGAATTGCTATTCAGAAGTGGAGACATACAAGGGAACAGTTTTAGTGGCACACCAAGCTATTTTTTATTTCTATTGTCATGCAAAAATGACTAAATAGTTGAATCTAGCAAAGCTGGAAATGTGAGACTGTAGCCCACCGAAGGAGGGGAAATGGGAGGAGTAACATGGCCAGGAACTGAAACTTGCAAAACTGCTCCTTGTGAAAAGTCTTTTTTATCTCAGTAATTTGTTGACACTTTTGCAAGTTTCTTTCAGTGAATGTGTAGTACATCAGTAGGAACAACATTTGTAAAACTCAGCACATACCAGTCAATGACACATGAGCTGCAGACTCTCAAACTTGGCAGTTTTTTTCAAGAGTTCCATTGTAAGTGAATGGAAGTCTAGTCTGACAACAAATGGTAGGGCTATTTGTCCTCACAGTCTGCATTATAGGACAGATTTAGCTTTCCAAATGAATCACCATGTCTGCCCCATGAGGGCAGACAAGAGTAAAAACAAAATAAAATTAGGAATGAGTACTTATTTTGCTGAAGGCAGCTTTGGGAGGTATAGTAAATCGTGGCAAGATAAAAAATATATGTTTTCTTCATCATTTTCCCATAGTGGTCCCTTTAAAGGCTCACTGATGCTTTTCAGCTGTGAGAAACATTTCTGCAGTTTGTTTCCCACTCTCCCTCCCTGTTGGTATAGTGTTTTTATAGTTTGAGGCTTTGCAGTTTCCCGCTCCTAGTGTAAATTTGATCTGGGCCCCTCCTTCCAGTCTAGTGTCATTACCTCATTCTACCCAGTACAGGGAGAACATTTGAGAAGGCCAATCAGCTTAGTTTCTGCTACTCCTTTCTCTCTTTCCACTTAAAAAAATATCTGCTTTTACTGTATTTGTGTTTCTTCCTACTTTATTTTGCTTTTGCGTCATCTTAAAAGTACACAATTGTATTTATTACTGCTTGGTGTAACTCATTCTAAGCCTTTTAGTTTAAGCACTTGGGCTTCAGACCAGTTGTTTTACATTAAGAAGGTTTGTGGTCTGCACTGTTGTGGCAGAACAGGTAGCTTACAGCCTTCTAAGTTGGGAACTGCTGATTGAGGGCTCAGTGTCTGTTATTCTAAAAGTGTATTAATTCTGGTTTAAGCACTTGGGCTTCAGGCCAGTTATTTTACATTAAGAGGGTTCGTGGTCTGCACTCTTGTGGGAGGAGAGGCTGGACTCTGCCCTTCTGAGCTGGGAATTTCTGGTTAAAGGCTTATAGTGCCTGTATATTTGAACTGCTTCTTACTGAAATTGGTATACCTTGTTTGCTGTAGCATAGACTAGATCCAGGCCTGCTGAATTTAGCTTTGTTTGTATAACCAGAACACTAATCAAGGCATTCTTTAAAGTATTCAGTTGTATTTATTACTGCTTGGTAGTAACTTGATTAAAGTGTAGCTATCATTCTAAGTCTTTTGGATTAACCACTTGGGCTTCAGACCAGTTGTTTTACATTAGGAAGGTTTGTGGCCTGCACTGTGGTGGCAGGACAGGTAGCTTACATCCTTCTAAGTTGGGAACTGCTGATTGAGGGCTCAGTGTCTGTTATTCTAAAAGTGTATTAGTTCTGGTTTAAGCACTTGGGCTTCAGGCCAGTTATTTTACATTAAGAAGGTTCGTGGTCTGCACTCTTGTGGGAGGAGAGGCTGGACTCTGCCCTTCTGAGCTGGGAATTTCTGGTTAAAGGCTTATAGTGCCTGCATATTTGAACTGTTTTTTACTGAAATTGGTACACCCTGTTTGCTGTAGCATAGACTAGATCCAGGCCTGCTGAATCTAGCTTTGTTTGTATGCTTGTTTTTTGTTTGCTTGTTATTTCCCTGAAACATTAGTTTCACCTAAAACATGACTTTTCAGCTTCTGTGGATCCCTAGTGATATCTGCATTGCTTACTGTACTTATTTCCTTGTTTCACTTGAAAGAAAGTTACTGTTTGTCATTTTTGCATTTAAGTTACCTGTAACACATTGCATTTAATTTACCTGGCACTTGCTCACTAAGTCAGCACTAAAAAATTAAAAGCACTACACCCTCACAAACTCCCCTTGAGTACCTTGTTCCCCATTGGCCCTTTTTTCAATTATAAAGGAATTCACAATACTATTCTAGCATGTCCAAAGATCAGTTGTCAATCTCCTCTCCGGTCCAGCTGGTGAATCTGGGAATCTTAAGGCAATGTTACAACTGCCTCATGTACACAGACAACCCTCTCCTCCTCCCAACAAATTCCAACACATCTAGAGATGCAACCATATAGCCAAACTGGAGGCTAAACTCTCTCAACTCAGTACTGGCGTAACCAGTCAGGAGGAGAAGGAAAACACACTCACTACAATTCCAGTCTCACATAGACCTACCACGATAGCAAACCAAACACATAAACACATAAAAACACACTCAAAGGCTCTAAATAAAAATCTGCCTAAGCAGCAGAGACCTCCAAAGCAGACACCCAAGCAACCACTACCCCAAAACAAAACACGTGCAACACATAGCTCACAAAACCAGTGTGCCGAACAGTCACAGCCCTTAAGGCTAAACAACACACCTGATACACTTGTAATAGGTGACTCTAATGTCAGGCACACTGACGTCCCGCTCACCAGGCTGAAGGTCATGGTGAGCTGCCTGTCGGGCACTATGATCCGCCACATAACACAAGCACTCAGTTCACTCCAAGGCAAGTACAAATATGACTCAGTCATTGTCCATGCTGGTGTGAATGACCTGAGACATACCTCCCTGGACTACAAGAAAAGAGACATGGAGGAGCTCTCTGAGCATGTAGCCCAGGCTGGTATGACCCTGACCTTGAGTAGCATCTTACCCTCACCAAGAATGATGCCACAATATGAAGACAAGATGATCAATTTCAACAATTGGCTTAAGTATTGGTGTCATTCAAAGGGGATCCAATGCTTGTCAGCCTTGGATGACATGCTCGACAAGCCACGATGCTTCGCTAGGGACGGCTTGTACCTGTCTCCCCTGGGCTTTCGGATATTGGCAAAGGCTCTTGCTACCCCCATAGTGCCTTTTTTAGGCAAGGCTCAAAAGACAGACCCACCTCCATAGGTATCACAATGGATAAGAAACTAAGAGTAATGCTACTCAACGCCAGAAGTCTAAACCTCAAGATGCACGCACTCGAAACTCTCCTTAGCATGGATAACATCGATAACTGTGCAGTAACAGAAACCTGGTTCAAGGCTCCTGAGAGCACCCTAGCACTACCAGGTTATACCTCATACCATGCTTTTCGGCCCCAAAACTTGGACCGAACCAAAAAAGGAGGGGGAGTATCAATATTCGTCAAAGATACCCACACCTCCAGGTTGGTGGCACAGCACGAAGCATCAGAGACTATCAATGTGCAACTAACAGTGGGTAAAACTGCCTTCCAGTTTATAGCCTGCTACAGACCACCCTCCCAAACCCAGGAACCCCATTCGACCTTCCTGAGAACACTGGAAAATATAAAGGTCTCTCCAAACGCCATTACATTGGGCGACTTCAACTACCCAAACATAGACTGGGAGCATTACTCTAACTCCAACACCCTAGCCCAAAGGTTCCTAGAATTTATAAACTCAAATGCTATGGAACAACTTGTTACCACTCCCACAAGAGGGAAAACATACTGGACCTGATCATCACCAACATGGGGACTCTATGCTCCAGACCAGAAGTGTATCCCTCACTGGTAAGATCAGACCATAAACTAATCTCAATGGATATTCACATCCCGACCCCACCCCCTGCCCAGAAAACCACAGTAAAAAACTTCTCTAAAGCAAATTTCACACTCCTCAAAACCGAGATGGAATCCTTCAAAGCCCCTGGGCCTGTGGAAAATATGGCCCAGACCGTAGAGTCCTTTATAAACACATTCTATGAACACCTTCAGGAATGCATGGATCATGCAATCCCAAATAAAACCAAGACCCAATCCTCCAAAGGCAGACGTCCTGTCTGGTGGATCCCAGCCATAAACAAACTATACAATAGAAGGAGGAAGCTACTACATGATAGAGCAAAATCCCAAAAAGGGAAGGCATCTCTGATCAGTATTAGCAAAAAACTATGGGCACTCATAAAATTGTCTAAGGCCAGTTTCGAGAGAAAAATTGCACAGGACACTAAGGATAATCATAAGGCTTTCTTTAGCTATGTTAGGAACCTGGGTGGGAATTCCCAGATATGCTCAGAATTAGTCCAAAATGACAAAAAATACACCAAACCCACAGACATTGTCAACATCCTAGCTGACAGGTTCAGCTCAAACTTCTTCCCCCCTCCCCAACATAAGGCCAAAAAACTATCCCAGCAGAGTGCTGCCCCTGACATCTCAGATGCTCAGGTAAGAGCCGCCTCTCCAAAGCAAAAACACAGCATCAATGGGACCAGATGGTGTCCCGGGCTGCGTCCTACATGAACTCCAAGAAGAGCTAAACCCAAACATAAAACTACTGTTCAATCTCAGCCTTACTACAGGATATGTACCCAAAGAGTGGCGTACAGCAACAATGGTCCCTCTCCACAAAGGTGGTGCTTCAACGGATCCTGGAAACTATCACCCCATAAGCCTGACTAGCTTGGTCTGCAAAGTTATGGAATCATCATGGACCTCATAAATAAAGATACTGGGGACCTACAGACAATGGATCCTACCCAGTTCGGCTTTGTTAAGGGCAGATCCTGCCTCTTAAACCTGGTCGATTTCTTTGAAACAGTCATTGACGAGGGGAAGGTGGTCCACGCAGCCTACCTGGACCTCGCAAAAGCCTTCAATACAATACCCCACTCAGGCATTATAGATAAGCTCACCAGCTTAAATATAAACCCCTATGTCACTAGATGGGTTGCAAACTGGCTCAAGGACAGAACCCACATGGTTAGAATTGCTGAAGCCATGTCAGACTCCAAACCAGTTACAAGTGGCATCCCACAAGGCTCAGTCCTGGGACCTCTCTTGTTTGGTATATATTTCTTGGAGGTACAGGCCAACATGGAAGGACTGTGGCTGACCAAGTTCGTGGATGACTGCAAACTGGACGCCATAATCAACTCTCCAGCTGACACAAGCATCCTCCAAAAGGGCCTCATAGAAACAGACAACTGGTGCCAGAGCCATGGCCTCAAGCTAAATGCCAGAAAGTGTATAGTCATCCCCTTTGGCAAAAACAAAGTGCCAACAAATTACCACATAGGTGGTAATCCATTAAGTACAGAAGAAGTAATTAGGGACCTGGGGACCCAAGTTGATAGCAATCTCTCATTTGACAACCACGTGGCCAAAGTGGTTAGAAGAACATTTTATATAGCCCACCTAATCATGAAGGGATTCACATCTAGATCAGGGGAGGTCATCGTGCCTCTTTACTCATCCCTCATCAGGCCCATAATTGAGTACAATGCCCCTTTTGGGATGTACCAGACACCTGCAGCAACTGGAAAGACCCCAAAAGTACCTCACCAAGAGGATCAAAGGGCTCAAACAGATGCCATATGCTGCCCGGTTAAAGAAACTCCAGCTCTACTCAGTGGCATACCACCTGCTCAGAGGCGATCTGTGCCTGACGTATAAAGCCATGTCCAACCCAGAATTAATGGACATGCTGCACCTCAGAAAATCCAAATCCAAATCCCATCAAGCTACGCACTCGAGAGACTTGAACCTCAGCACTGAAATAAATAGGACTTGCTGGAGGGACAGATTCATAACCCAGAGGCTCCCTTCACTCTGGAATAAAATCCCAGTCCAGGTTAGGCAGAGTCCCTCATTGACTCTCTTCAAGAGGAATCTTGATGAGTGGATGGGAGATCGTAGGTTTACCCCGGGTATCACTTCTGTGTCACTGTTAGACAGAGGCACAGCATACTAACCTCGAAAAAGGGCATAGCAAAATTAATTTAAAATGGGTGGTGAAAGCCAAACACACTCTGGCTATGCTTATAAATGCCCTAGGGCAGATAGCCTAGTATGAACCTATGAACCCCGTTGGGAAAACTTTTTCTTGCTCCGTCCGATGTCAGTAAAAGTTAATAATTGCATTACTGATGGAAAACAAATACCTCAAAAATTTTCATTCGTACTGTATTCCTTGCCTAGGCCCTGACCACAATGTACCTTGTCTGTTTTGTGCTTTATTTAATCAGCCCACTATCCATTGTCATTATATTTTTGCCTCTAAATATTTCGGTTCTCAGTTTAATCATCCAGAAATGTCGTTGGTTAGCCATCTGACTACCGGGATTTCAAAAAAACACAAAGATAAAGACAGAGACAGGCTACCGAGTTCCAAAACTGCCGACGACGCTTCTCCTAAGCCAGTCACCAGTTCGCTGGTACTCAGTGAGGAGCTTTCTCAGCCCCTGATACCTGCTATTTCTGATTTGCAGGCCTCTACTGAGACCCATTCAGAGTCTGGTATGTCACGAGATGCTTCAACTATGGAACCCGCGGATGTCTCTGCCTTGGATTGGTCCAAAGCTGCTGTGCAGGCACCGGCTTCTGAGGGTGTATTCAGGCCTACAGACTTGCATATTAAACCAACGCCTCCTTCTTCATTTAGGCCTAAATCTCGAACCATGTCTAAAAAACTGACGCCCAGGCCACATGCTCAGGCCTCTATGCCTAAAAAACAAATGATAAGAATGTCTGAAGATCTTATAACTCTAATCAGGGGAGGCCAACCTCCCTCTTCTAAGAGACCTAGGACTGAAGTTGTTTATGAATCTTCTGACCAGGATTCTGATTTTTCTGATGATCTGGATTTGCCCTTATCTACTTATGAGGATTCTGATGCAGAGGACTCTATTCCCTCTGCTTCCCCTCCAGAGGATTTTTCTTTTGGTGAAACCTTACATACTCTAAGGGAACATTTCCACTGGGAAAGCCAGGATTTTTCTGATGTAAAAAAGGGGCTTAGGGATTTCTTACTCCTGCCTCAGCATAGGCCTTTAGCTATTCCTCCTGTACTAGACATTGTTGATGATGCTTTTTCAGAATCTAGCTTGGCCCCTGATTCTTTTCCTCCTGCTCCCAAAAAACCCGACAGATATTACAAGGTTCCTGATTCACACGTTCCTTTTTAAAAATCCTATTGCGGATCCAGAGACTATTTCACAGGGACCCAAGGGCATTAAGGCTTCTACTGCTAAAAATCCTACCCCTTCTGATAGAGATTCCAGGGCGCTGGATAGATGGGGTAAGAAGGTTTACACTACTGCAACCTTGGCCATTAGGGCTTTAAACTGCCAGTTTCATATGTTTAAGTATTAGCAATATGTTACTGGATTGCTTAAACAGAAAATGATGTTGATTCCTGACTGTACGGAAGATAAAGAATCACAGGATTTAATGTATTCTGCTCAACAGGTTGGAAAACATACTTTGCAATGTGCAGGGCTGCTGTTACTGGGTCTGTGCTCAGAAGGCATGCTTAGCTTAAGGAGCAATGTTTGCCTGATCATGTTATAGCTAAATTGTTGGATGCTCCCTTAAATCAGGACCGCCTGTTTTACAACAAGACTGAGGAAGTTCTTAAAAAGATGGAAGATAAAGCTAAATCTATGCAAACTGTTAAAGATTTCTTACAAGTTCAACCTCCTAGATTTAGTAGGCACTGGCCCTCTAAGAATTGGTCCTTTCCAGCCCCTTCCAGGTCTTCTCAAGCCAAACTGAGACATAGCAGAAACCCCAGGTTTCAGTCCCAGGGGACACACAAGACTAAGCAGTGGGGGGTTTCTGCACCCAAATCAGGGAGTAGTAAGACTCCCCCTATGGAAAACTGTCTCAATGACTTGCTTTTAAAACCTCCAAGCACTTCCCAACTGAATGCTCCTTTAGGCGGAAGTAATGGTCTGCAGACCAAAAACTGGGAACTCATTACCCAGGACAAATGGGTCTTAAATATAGTGCCCCAAGGATACAGATTTCACTTCCACACCTTACCAACACCAAGCGGGTGGCCAGATCTACCCCCAAATCAGTGGGCATAGGCCCAAAATCAGGTACTCTCTCTCTTAAGCATGGGGGCTATCCAATTTGTACCAGAAGAGGAAAAGGGACAAGGTTTCTATTCGAGACTTTTTCTGGTACCCAAAAAAGGCAATAAATGGCGCCCTATCCTGGACCTTTCTACTCTAAATACCTTTCTGGTGATTCCAAAATTCAAGATGCTGACTCTTCACCAGCTGCTTCCTATGCTAAGCAAAGATGCATGGTTGGCGACACTAGACTTAAAATAAGCATACCTGCACATCCCTATCAGGGAGTCTTGCAGAAGATACCTACGCTTCAAAGCAAGTGACATGCACTATCAGTTCTCTGCACTGCCCTTTGGCTTATCTTCTGCACCCAGGGTATTCACAAAGTGCCTAGCTCCACTCATTGCATTCTGCAGGCAAAGAAATATTCAAATATAGCCATACCTGGACGATTTTCTAATTCAGGCAGAAAGCCAGGACATAATTTGAATCATCTGGCCTTTGTTCAAAGGGTACTGACTTGTCTGGGGTACACCATAAATGAAAATAAATCATACCTGGTACCCTATCAACAAATTCTATTCCTGGGAGCAAGCTTGAATACAATTTCCCAGATGGCTTTCCTCACGCCAGAGAAACTGACTCATTTGACAACCTACTTCAAACAAGTGGCCACAAAAACCCAGTTATCTGCAAGGCAAATACTGCAGGCCTTTGGGTTAATGGCTTCCTGCATTCTTCTAATTCCATATGCGAGGAAACTGCAATGGTATCTCAAAAGCCTATGGTGTCAACATTCACAGGATCTAGAAACTATGATTCCTATCATATCTTGTCTATGCATAGAGTTCCTTTGGTGGACAGTGGCCTGCCACCAAAACAAGGGACTACCATTCACACTATCCCCTGCCACCCAAACCTTAACAACAGATGCATCAGACTATGTATGGAGGGGCTCACCTGGCAGGGAAGTGCATTTAGGGCAAATGGAACCCAAGTCAAATGCACCTACATGGATCCCTATCACAACACCGACACGCCACAAAGCCAACACCCAAAACACCGACAACACACAAAACCGAACACCATAACACCGACACCCAAAACACCGACACACAACACGTAAACTACACATTACACACAACTATACATGCACTAACCTTAACCCAAACCCTAACCCTAAGGTCCGACACAACCGCACACTTACCCTACCCGCACCCTAACTCACTTAACCCACCCTTAAACATATAGTCCGTCACTATCACACACTCACTCTACCTGCACCCTAACCCTAACTCACTTAACCCACCCCTAAACCTACAGTCCATCACTATCGTGCACACACCCTACCTGCACCCTAACCCTAACTCACTTAACCCACTCTTAAACATACAGGCCGTCACTATTGCACACTCACCCTACCCGCACCCTAACCCTAACTCACTTAACCCGCCCATAAAACTACAGTCCCTCACTATCCCACACTTACCTGTCCGCTCCCTAACACTAAATCCCTCACTCTATCACACACTTACCGAGTCGTGCTCACACCTTCCCATGTCGGTGCTTCATCCGTCAGGATCTCACCTTGTCGATCATCTGCGTCATCGGTCTTCTCGTCTCCTTCTTTAGAGTGTCGGCCTTCTGGCGTGTCATTGTACTGAATGCGACCCACCTACACATAAATCAAAAGGAAATGTTAGCTGTACAGAATGCTCTGACAGCCTTCAAGGACCACATTCTTCCAGGACAACTAATGGTAAAGATGGACAGCACCATGGTCATGTGGTACATAAACAAGCAGGGGGGTACACACTCTTACCCCCTCTGCAGACTAGCCATGGCATTGTGGAACACATCCTTGAGCTACCAAGTGAATCTACAAGCTCAGTTCCTGCCAGGAAAACTAAATACACTGGCAGATGGACTAAGCAGAAACCTCATGGACCCACACGAGTGGAAACTGGAACCAAGGATTTTCAACATGTTGACAAGCAAATGGGGGAGCCCAGATATAGACCTGTTTGCCTCCTCCCAGAGAACCATCAACTGGACACATTTTCAAAAGGATTCCCCACAAACTAGCGTGGAAAGTGGATGCTCTATCCTTCAGCTGGAAAAACCTATCAGTTTATGCCTTTCCTCCTCTGCCTCTGCTCTCCAAGGTACTAATAAAGATCAAACAGGACAAGCCAAGGACAATTTTAATTGCACCAGACTGGCCACGCCAACACTGGTACCCCCTCCTGTGCAGTGTGGCACACTTGGCCTCATGGCACCTGCCTCAGACGTCTTCACTGTTGTCTCAGCAGGAAATTCTGCACTCTCAGCTACAAACCCTGAACCTAGCAGCCTGGCTAATTATCTAATCTCTCCTTTACCACCCCTCAGTAAATCAGTGATGGATATAATTTTAGAAGCTAGGAGGCCTAGTACTAGAAAGTCTTATGCTGCAAAATGGAAAAGATTCTGTACCTGGAACCAATCTCAAGGGATGAGCGCAGCAGTGCCCAATTTACCTCAGATTCTACAATATTTGACTGAGATGCTTCATAAGGGCTTGTTCTTTTCCTCCATCAAAATTCATGCCTCAGCCATTTCAGCTCATTATAGCACAGAGCCTCCACTCTTCTCTCACCCATTGCTCAAGCAGTTCCTCAGAGGGGCCAAAATTTTAAGGCCACCGAGGAGAGCTCCAACTCCAGCCTGGGACCTTAACTGTCTTGGAGAAACTCACTCTTCCTCCTTTCAAGCCAGCTGCTACTGCAGAGTCAAAATGTTTTTCCTGAAAAACAGCTTTCCATTTAGCAATCACTTCTGCAAGAAGGGTATCTGAGTTACAGGCCCTTATGGCAGTGGAGACTTTCATCATCTTTCATGCGGACAGGGTGTCCCTCAGGACCAATCCCTCCTTCATGCACAAGGTGGTATCCAGTGTGGCTCTTAATCAGTCCATTCATTTGCCTACCTTCTTTCCTAACCCACAGAACAAAGGGGAACAGATACTGCACTCCTTAGATGTGCACAGACAACTTAAATTCTACTTGGACAGGACTAAACCTCAAAGGAAATCTGAACAACTGCTGGTGGCATTTGCTGCAGGGACAGAGGGGAAAGCTATTTCAAAGCAAACCATTTCAAAATGGATAGGCCACTGCATTAATTTCTGCTATAAGCATCATGGAAAACCTATCCCACAGGGCATAAGACCCCATTCAACCAGGGCTGCATCTACCTCTACAGCCTTTCTCAGGGGCGTCCCCACAAGGGACATCCTAGAAGCTTTTACCTGGAGTTCTGTACATACTTTCACCAAGCATTATCATTTGCCAATTTTCTCTAAATTCAGAGCTGGTTTTGCCACTGCAGTCTTGCAGGGCCTTATAGCTGGTCCTAATTCTATTTAAATTCCTCCTCCCAACCTTAGCTTTGGGAATCTACCCAAATGTAATGACTGCAACAGTGAAACATGAAGAACATAGTACAGTTGTGTACACTTACCATAAATGTAGATGTTTGAGTGTATTCACTGTTGCAGTCCTGGTTACCCTCCCTCCAGTCCCCTTTCTTATTTTGGCTATACCTCTATTCTTACTTACTATGCTCAAAAAGCGTTTTGGTGTATTTGCTTTTTTGTTGGAGGTATATCATTGTATTATAGATTTAATTGCTTCCCATTGGGGGGCACCTGACATCTGGGGCAAGAAAAACTGATGTAATGGTGTCGGCTGCATGTTTTATACCCCTGATGACCTGACATGTCATGGAAGAAGGAACAGCAACTGACGCAGGATCCAAGACTTTGTTAATCAGGCTGACTGAGGGCTACTGCAAGCAGATAACCCAAATGTAATGACTGCAACAGTGAATACACTCGAACATCTACATTTATGGTAAGTGTACACAACTGTACTTTTCTTTTCCCCTTTATTACAAAGGTAGTGGAAAACAGTTTCACAACACTCTCTCTTTTTTTACAGTAGCTGCTGGCATCAGTAGGACTGATTGCATATTTAAGATTGTGGGCATAGTACCTGCTAGAGTAAACTACAGATGTCTCTGTGGCTGTGCTATGTCATTCAGACAGAGATAAATCCACTGCTAAAGTATGTGAGAAGTTAAGGTTAAAAAAGGGATGGGCTTTCCCTTCCTATGATTCCAAGGCAAGGAAATGAAAGTTTTAGGCCCTCTGCTATTTGGCATATATTTCTCAGACCTTCAGTCCAGCACTTCTGACCTATGGTTAATTATGTTTTCAGGTGACTGTAAATTTGGTGTCGTTATTTGATCAACTGACTCATAATTGCTCCAACACAGCTTAGACTGAGTTAACAACGGGTAAAAGGACAATGGTCTGAAATTAAATCTAAAAAGTAGCATAGTTCATTTTGGTAAACATAAGAGTTTTACTGTATAGGAGATGCTCCCATTCAGTCAAGCACTGTTGCAAGGGATCTGGGTACTCTTGTTGATAACTTCTTATCATTTGACCATCATGCTTCCACAGTAGATCAGAGCCTTTTATCTGGTCCATCTAATTTCCAATGTCATCTCCACTGGATCCAGAGAAGTCTTAAGTCACCTTTACTCATATCTCATCCGACACATTATTAAATATAATACACCTTTTGGAATGCATTTATCTAAACATATCACACAACTTGAGAGACTTCAGAGATTTGTAACTAAAAAGATCAGCAGCTTCAAGAATCTTAGTTATCAGGAGAGACTTGCAGCCCTTTCTCTGTACTCAGTCTCTTTCATACTCCTATATGGAGATCGATGTCTAGCCTTTCTTTCCAGGAAAGATCCAATCCTGCTTGATTTCTCATTCCTTCACAGAACTAATAGTACTTCAAATACTCAGTTAAAGGAACTAGACCTTCATCAGCAGATAAATAAGATAAGTTGGTGTTATAGATTCATATCCCAACATATCCCTTACCTCCGGAACAAACTTCCACTACATGTCAAGCAGAGTAGCACCCTTGCCATCTTCAAGGTAAACCTAGATAACTGGATGGGCAGCCTCAAATTTTCTCCTAGTCTATCTTCTCTTGCCCTACGTGAACCTAAAGGGAAACTTTGAATAGTGTTTTTGGCTAGGTATGAAATGGTCTGCAGACTGATTTCCTTGCACGCCGTTCAATACCGTTAATAAAAATGGCAGCGGTTCCTGGCAACATAATATTGCCACAGAAACACTTTGATACAATTTCTGATGCTCTGCAGCAGCTTGCTTCAACATTACTTTTGCATGGCCAGCCTGCCACTTCTGCTGTCACTGCTGAAACAGTTTGTTGTCAACATAACATTACTAATGGCTCAGCCATTACAAACGGCACTTTTATGATCCCAGAAACTGCTTCTAGTTCAGTTGGACAATTTATTCCTAATAATGTCACCACAGTACCATCCCCAGACTTTAAAACTACTGCAAGTCTCCCAAGCACTACGGACATCAGCAGCTCTTCAGTTACATTGGCAAGAACGGCAATGATGCATAACATGTTGCAAATGCAACAAAACATGTCCTTTAACTCCATTTCAGAGACTCTGCAGCAGCCTTCTGCTTCATCTTCTATTCAGAAGACTACTTCCTCTCCAGTTTTACACAGACAGCCCACCATTTTTGCCGTCACAGCTCAGGAAGTTTACAGTCATAAAACCAATCTTTTTCATTGCTCAGCTGTTCATAACGGCTCACTTGCGATCCAAAAAACTGTTTCCACTGCAAACTCTACATTGCCTTCATTTACCAGAATACAGATTCCTAATTTCAGGCACATGGAAAATACTCCTTTAGTACCTCAGTTAGGAGCTGATTCTGTTCACGGACCTGCTGGATTTTACACTACTTCATCTTCTTTACCAAGCGCATTGACAGCTGCAGCTTCGGCTTCTCACATAGGAGATCAGCAAATTGCTATTGTTTTTAATAATTCCAGCAATACATCTATTGCCAATATTCCTGCTATGCAACCAGTTTCACATATTAGTGCATTGCCTTCTTCTTCTGCACCAATGCACCCATTACTACCCTAAGGACAAGCAAGACGTCTGAAAAAAGTTCAACTGCTGAATTACTACAGCCACCCACCATTGTTGCCGTGCTTCTCTGCTCACCAGGGTCCTTTCCTTTACAGCATACTGCCTCATTGACAACCACTATGGCAGGATCCATAACAGATTTGCGGTATCATTCTTTGGATCATGTTTCTGGGCATTTCTCTGCTACTACAACTCCCCCTACCAACAAAGGGGACCCCCCCTTTCCAGACATTTGAAGGATGCTGATATATTGCATGATCTGGCTGAACATCACATTATAGACTGGAATGAAGACGTAGACGCACACTTCCCATTATCTTCCACTCCTTATAATGTACCAGACTTTTCTTCTTCGTCAGCTTCTCCTCAAGTTTCACAACTAGTGAGGGATATCACTAAATGGTACAATATCTACTGGATACTACCCCCAAATCATCATATGGTTCTGCTGCTCGAGCCCCTCCAACAGGTTTCAACCAATGGCCTCCTCACTCTAGGATCATTTTTAAGCCCCTCATCCATCTTAAATCTAACTTTCAATGGCCTCTCTCACAGAAGATTATCTGGCACACCATCTTAAAACTTCTTGGTATCCATCTCAGCTCCTTATGTGCGGTATCCCATGTTGGCAGGGAGGATTATGCTGGCCTCTACTTTGAAACACATGAAGGGGCCATGGTCTTCAATACAGTTTTTATGGAGCACCAATATCAGTTTCCCTTGAGGGACTATACCATTTCTATTCTGGATGTTAATGTGTGAAAGAAGCTGTTGGGCCAGTTTCACATGGTTTACATGCAAGAGGAGGGCATACAAGCTTATTTTTCACAGCACTGTGCTGCTGTCCACACTGTTTCTAAACATCATGACCCAGATATGGACGGAATCTGGGATGCATTCTGGACAGTTTGGGTGGAACTCAATATCAAACTAGCACTCACTTCCTGGAGTTTGTTTTGTTTTGGGACAACAGGGCTTGGTTAGGTATACGGGTCAGCTCCGTTCCTGCTTCTTTTGTGTCTCTTTTGATCATTTGGTCATGAAATGCCCTCATACGCAAATGCACCAGGTGTGGGTCCACCCTTCATTTTTCCAGGAATTACCCTAATCACTGTCTGTATTGCAGTGGTGCTCATATGTGGTCAGACTGTCCTGCAGTGTTTCCCACCATGCCATTGTGAGGACAGGATCTTTGTTCTACAGAGATGCCTGGCCTGCAGCTTCCTTCCTTCCACATGAGACTTCTGCCCACACTGCCTTGCCTCCTTCTGAGACTTCCCAGCCATCTTCAGGCTCATGAATATGCCTAGTTCTACAAATCTTCCTCTACCTTCTTCATCACCAACAGTCTCAGCTCCAGCTCTTTCTTCTTCAGCTGCACCTCCTCCTGCTCCTGCTCTAAAGGACTTGTTGCCCCAGGAGGTATCACCGCCTGATGACCATGTCCCACCAGCTTTTCTGCCTTCTGTGCCAGACTCTGACGCTAATCAACACTCTCCAACCTGTACCCCACTGCCAAAGGATGCTGTGGTCAGTCTTATTGATATTGCGGACAATCCTTTCTCTCTTCAGCTTAACATTTCTGAAGATGATTCCCACATGGACATCTCTCAGTCAAAGTCTGCCTTTCTCCCACCTCGCAAGAAAAAAAGAGGGACTAAAAAGAACACGTGTTTGGCAGTTCCTGATGAATCTCCCACCACCAATGGCTAAATTCTCCCTTAGTTTTTGCAACTTAAATGGGATGATCTCCTTACCATGCCGACTTCAGGTTTTGGAAGGGAATGGGTGCAGACACTTATCTCGGATGTCATTTGCCTTTTGGACACAGGTAATCACACTGATTCTCAACTCCAGTGGGATATGCTTTGGGTTGAAGCTTCCATTTGGTCTCTGGGGTCAGACATGCATTCAGGGATTACTTTTCTGTACAGGAGAGACTCTTTGACTGTAAGAGATGTTATGTATGTGTTGCTGGGGAGGGCACTAATTGCTGATATCATTTGTGGTACTGTCTTCATTCGCTTTGTCATCATTTATGCTTTAGCAAATACTACTCAGCGTTGTAAGTTTTTTAAGTTGTTACGCCCTTTTTTATTGATCAATTGTGTTATTGTGTTTTCTGGTGACTTTAATTGTCATTTAAATCGAGGACTTTGTAGGAATGAGCGAGACATTGCATAGTTGGCTCTGATACTCCCACATACTTTCATGCACCTGTGCGGACTCACATTGATTATTGCTGCCATTCTCCCAATCTTATTTGTACAGCTCACACCTCTGGCCACTTACCATTCACTGACCATGCTACACTCTCCTTTTCCTTTGGTAAAGCGAATACTATTGCCAGGGGGTGAAGCCCACCCAGGCTCAATGCCAAGTGAATGTCCACTCCACAATGGCAGGCTGTCTTGGCTGAACTTTGGGCAGATAATCTCTCCTTATTTGACTTCTATGACTCTGTCACTCAATCGTGAATGATTTTAAGCAGAAATTACATGACCGCTACACATGCTTTGCCCAGCTATTCTACATTCAATTAAAGTGGGCCACTACTGCTGCCCATGCCAGTTTAACTTGTTCTCTAGTGGAAGGTTTCCCTGATGTTCACAGGTAATTACATCACTTATACCAGTGTCATGTCACATGGCTACGCACTAGACCTGGAACTTGGCTTATTCCTTCAAGGGTACAGCTAAACAGTTTCTCCCTTTTCTTGGAAAGGCGACCCTTCGGAAGGAAACCCTGATACAATCACTTACCACTGATGCTGGCACCAATAAGTCGGGCATTCTTGCTAAAGTACACTCTTACCTATCACATCTCTATGCGGACAAGCCACAGTTCGATACTCATTGGCCCATTCCATCTCTCCCCCTTCCTTTAAAGCAAAGTTGGATGCCCCTATCACAAAATCAGAGTTGACACACTCCATTACTCTCATGCATACTAAGCAAACTGTACCAGGGATGGATGGCATTCCTTATGCCTTCTATCGCTCTTTTACTGATTCCCAACTGGACATTCTTGTACAACTTTTTAATGAGTGGCTTCTTCATGGCATTTCTTCCTCCACCTTACTCACCATCATCCTTAAATTTATTTGGAAGAAAGGTGACAAGACCCACCTCACCAATTGGCGACTGATTTCCCTATGTAATACAGATTACAAATTGTTTGCTAAGATCCTACAGTTATGCCTTTGCTCTGTATTACATTTCATTATCAACCCGGGTATCTTTGGAATTCCTGGTCAGCCCCTTGTTGACTTACTACATGCTTTGAAATTTGCCACTGCTCATTCCTGGCAGACTAAACAATCATTAATCATTATACCCTCTTTTCTATCCTCCAGGCCTTTGGTTTTGGTCCCCTTTTTCTGCGTTGCATTACCTCCATTTACACTTCTTCCAAAATCATTCCTTATATTAATGGTTGGGAGGGGCACACAGTGTGCATGTTAAATCGGATCTGGCAGGGCTGAAGTAGCTTTCTTTTAACATTGGTTGTGGCAGCTACTTTTTATAAAGTTAGGGCAGTGTTGCACATTTCCCCTTATTCCTTTCCTTGCTTTGGAGTTCTCCTCCCTCATTTCCTTTCATATACAGATGACATCACCATTCTGGCCTCTTCCATCACACAGCTCTTTCACCTTCTACGTACCTTGTTACGGTTTCTCTCTGCTGCTGGTATATCTTTAAATTATGACAAGACCAGGGCCTTCACCCTACTTCCTTTGCCAACACTGACACACCAGGGGATTACATTCACAGACCAGGGTCTTATCATTATGTGTATCTCATATGGTACCCCAGCTTATGTACTCACATACCGCAATGATTTGTTTCACTCTACTTGTAACAAGCTCAACTTTTGGTGAACTTTTGCTTTTTCTTTCTCAAAAAAGTCTATTTGTTGAATGGAACTTTTTAAAATACTTTAGGTTACGTGTTTACTGTTTATTTATTTCCATGTCAGTGGATCACAAAATTACTTGCTACGGTTTTCACTTTTTTCTGGGGGCTAGCATTTAATTCTGTCAAAAGAAGGGTTTTGTACTCCCCGCCACAAGTGGAAGTGGCAGAGTTAAAGATGTTGAGCTTTGCGCTGGGTGTGACAAGGATGGACAGGATTAGGAGTCAGTCAGTATATTAGAGGGTCAGCTCAGGTTGAACGGTTTGGAGACAAAGTCAGAGAGGCAAGATTGCATTGGTTTGGACATGTGCTGAGGAGAGATGCTGGGTATATTGGGAAAAGGATGCTAAGGATGGAGATGCCAGGTAAGAGGAAAAGAGGAAGGCCTAAGATAAGGTTTATGGATGTGATGAGAGAGGACATGCAGGTGGTTTGTGTGACAGAGTAAGACGCAGAGGACAGGAAGAAATGGAAACAGATGATCCACTGTGGCAACCCCTAACAGGAACAGCTGAAAGAGAAGAAGTACTCCCCACCACACAAAGGGGGTTTTTGACTATTGCATCCTGTACTGTATCTGCATACCTTATGCTTGTATCCATTGCTGTGTCACTATTATTCGGCTGAAAGTCAACATCCAAGAAACAAAAGAGGCTCACCACGACCACTTAAAATTACTGTTCTTTATTCCACTGCAGTAAAAGTAAGTGCTTTCACATTGCCAGAACGCTTCTTCAGACTTCAATAACTGCTATACAAACTAGATAGCTATATATAATATTTAAATAGACACACCTAACAATGAAGTCTTCAATAATAAAACCAATTAAAAAGTTAATTAAGAAATCTTCTTTAAAAAGAAAGAACCTATAAAATACCCTCATACATATACATATATTCTGTGCATATATAGAATAGATATAGAGAAGAAAACACATACATAACTATACAAAAATGTATACAAAATATATATATATCATTTAATGTTCTATATTCTGGGGACAATTATAAAACCAACTAATGCATATGAGAGTGGGCAGCTAAGAAGGGTTTAAGAGTAACCCTTTCATTAAGACCATGCCCTTAAAACTTTGTAGTCTTATTATCCATTTATTTTCTCTTTCTTCAGTATAGTTCTTAATGTTTCCCAATCTATTGGACTTCTTTATTAACTCAAATACAGTAAATTTAAAATGATGTTAAGTGCCTTTTTGCAATATATGACAAGCTAGGGCATTTGTTTCATTTTCTTTAATAGCATAAATATGCTCCCTAACTTGTTCCCTTAAACTTCTGTTAGTTTTGCCCACATAAAAACATGAACATGTTTGGCACACAGCGACATAAACCACATCACGTGACTTACAGTCTGCATAAAAATTAAAATAATATACTTGTGTAGTATCAGGATGTCTGAAACTATTCATAGTAGACATAAAAACGCAATGATTGCAGTTCCTGCATGGGAGGGTTCCTTTTCTATCAGATTTAACCAATTCTCTACTATTATTCTCATAAGATAGTAATCTTTTCAAAGATTTAGTATTTTTATTATTCGGCTGACTTGACACTGGTGGGTAGGCTCATGACTGCTACTCAAGGTGACTTTTGGACTACAGCCTTGCATGGCAGGCGGACTACAGGCATGGCCTAGCCAGAGTTGGTGAACATCCATATTTTCCTTCTGCGACACAAGGTGTCCCAAGCTGTGATTTCCCAAACTCAGAAGGATTGGTACTTCAGTTTGCTCAATACTGGTTATGCAATCAATGCCTACCAGGACTATGATTGGCTGTACACTCATAGACTTCGACAGCGGAGATTACACTATCGCCATTTCCCCCAATGGAGGGATCTCCTCTGGAGGTGTTCCATCAACAGATTTCCGGTCAAGGGATGTTACTTTCTTCGACCACCTGATGAATGGAATTGTTTTTGGACTGATTGTTCCCGGGTTGAGGACTGTGAACATGTTTTCCTCAAGTGTCAAAGGGTGTGCCCATTTCTGGATTATATACAGCTCCATTTCCCATCACCTCTACTATTTTCTGCTTACATTGGACAAGTGTCTTTATGGCAATTATGGCCAGCTCTGGACTGATGCGGTCAAGCACATTGACTTCTTACTTGTCTATGTGGGCATGCAGGAGCGGCCTTAGGTCAGCTGGTGCCCTAGGCAAAAGGGCTCCATGGCGCCCCCCACCACACCAACACATGCACCAATCCTGATCAATCTAGACCAAATAAATACTGGAATAGTGCCTCTACTAGACTGGCGCCCTAGGTGGCCGCCTAGTTGGCCTATGTCTAAGGCCGCCTATGTGAGCATGGTATTTGCCAACACCCCCCTAAGCCTGTACATAAGTTATCCCACTCATGAGCACATCGTCACACTGCAAACTTCATTTTTACTCTGTGCTTTTATACTGTGAATTCATTGCACCATTCCAAGCTTCTGACAGGGCAAATAATCCAATATATTCACAGCAGTCTTTGAAACTATTTAAATGCAAATCGAATATTTGTTATTTTTACACACACAGACACGCACTATACATATATATATATATATATATATATATATATATATATATATATATATATATATATAAAACAACTTTTGATGTTAATGGCTTTGCATTCTACCCTGAATATTTAAGTGGTTTACACAACTACAGTGCAATTGTTGTCTTTTCAGACCCAAAGCTTTTAAAGTTTCTGTCGACATTACGCTACATTATGCATCAGTCTGTAACTTAAACTCAGTACTTTATTAAACCTGAGGTTTTGCCTTACTTCAATCATGTTTTATGATCGTAATTGCTGTCTACATGGTATCAGCTCATTATACATTTATTGTGCTTTCAAATCACTCCTTTTCATTTTTCTGCTCAGCACAAAAGTTCTTTAGCTGAACAGACTTTTCTTTTACACATCTTTGGAAAGCAATTCTTACCTTATCTTATACACAAGAGATTATATGCAGGGCATTTCTTAATTTATTTCTTACTGCTGCTCATAAAACTCAAGGCTTTAGTTTCAACTGTACTATAAGTACTGTACGTCATGAGCCCTCCATTTGCCACCATTCCTTTTACAAAGCCCATATTATTCCAGTAGACAGGAGTTGCACACCTACTGAAACAAGCAACTGCAGACCAATAGCCATTTTAAACATTCAATCTAAAACCTAACTGCTCACCTTCCATTTAACTGAATTTGATCTGCTTGTCAATTCACTACAGAAATTCTGCCACTGGCATTCAGTAACTACAACTTTACTAACTGTAGCACACTACATCTTACAAAAACTGGATTTGGGGGAAGTAATAGCAGGGCTTTTCCTTGACTTATTGCCAGCATTTAGCACCATACTTCATAAAGACCTCTTAAACAGACTGTCAAATTGAGCTTTCTGTCTTACCACAATGCAGTAATTTTGCAAGTATTTCTCAAAGAGAAAAAATCAAATTCAGCTGGGGCCAAGTGATATCCATTGAATTCAAAGGTTATACCCCAGGATCTAGTTTTGGCCCATTACTGTTCAGCCTTTATGTAACCTCCATGCTTAACAAGAGCAATCACCTTAAATTAATACAATAAATATATGGTGCAGCACTCGTGTTCCGCCAAGGTGCATGTATTAGCTGAAAAACAGTTACGCACATGTTTCCTTACCCTTGGAAAATGGTCACATGACTCGCTCCTAATTCTAAATGTAGCAAAAAGTAACTCAGTCCTATTCTGCACTAGGCAATACAATAACTACCATAGCCCAAAATTAGAAATCAGGACACAATCTGACACGTATTCCACATATAAAGAAAATAAAATACTTAGGGACAATTCTAGACAACAATCATGCACTTGAAAGTCAAATTACAACTACTATGAGAAAAATGTAACAGTACAATAATTAGAGCTATAAGATTTTGTAGTACCACCTTTGCCTACAATTCATAGAAAACTGGTCAATATCTTACTTTGCTCAAAACTATTCTATGAGTGCAAAATTTGTTCAGGAAATTATGATGCATTAGCTGCATAACTCAAACAAACATATTGTAAATCATCAAAATTTATACTTGGCTGGCTTCAAAAAAAAAAAAAAAAAACATATTCTATAACAAAACCTATATTGGCCCTTCTTTCAAACTAGATGATAGTATTTCCTCATTTTTTCACAGATTCCTAAACCTTAAAGCTAAATTCCCATGTACAGAGCTGTAGTAAATGTGGGATAGACTGGACTCATGCACAGGGTGCCACTTTGCAGGGGGTGCATACCGCTCAACTGTCCAGAGTTTCACAGAATGTTCATATTTTTGCCTGATATATTTAGTTTGTTCTTCATAAAAAATGTGCTGAAAAATTGCTAAAGCATTGTGGTTATTTCGTGTAAGCCATGGTGTGAAGTCGCATCACTAGACAGGTGTGATGGTTGTATGGGAAAATTGTGCAGGCAGCATGGTATGAGAGTTGAAGTAATTTATTTTATAGTGACTAATTTCGTACTTGAGTCTTAGTTTTCTGTGGGGCACCATAGATGTTTGCCGAAATATGGGCCAGAATGCTGACTTAAATCCTTGTGGTCCTTTCACTTAAGCCACAGTTCTTTCCTGATGCTATGTACCTGTGGTTTTGACCATAGTTATCACTCCTAGCTGCTTGTTCCTCATTTCTTAGTGTGGCACAGAATTCCCTGACACTCATTATTTTTCATATTGTTGGGCACTTGCGTGCTTATATGAGAGGCTCGTAGCTATGTATTTTGTTATTCAGGCTCCTTTTGTCATCCTGGTCATGTACTGCTGGGGTCATCTTAAATTTTTTTTTTGTGGTGTTTTGCCTATTTCCACAAGTTTTAGCTTTCTTAATTGTCCTTGGGAGGTTGGCATAATGGTTAAGGTGTTTACCTTACAAAGATAAGGTGCAGGGTTTGATTCTCACATGGGGTAATTGGCTAGGTTGAAAATGGCCCACAAGGGCAGTTAGCCTGGTATGAACCTGTGAAATAATTGAGGATTGAAAAATAATGACATATGTTTGATTTCAAACTTAATCTCCTTCAGAAAAATGAACCAATGCAAAACCCATTTTTCCAGAAAATTTCTAAGTTTATAAGAGCAATATTTAAAATCTGTCCCTATTTTTGGGCCTTTGTTCCCCCATTACTTTTCCATTTGTCCAAATGTCTTGTGCTTAGAGATTGAGAGGTATGGGGGAGTGCCAATCAACAAATATTGAAAAATATATAAGGTTATTGTTGAGACATTTTTTGGCAACTTGGGATCCTTGAGTACTAATTCAGCAACTACACAGAAGTGGGGGGAGAATACTTGCGCCCCTAAAGAACCCATAATAAACCTCATTTTAGTGATTCAATGGGTTGTGAATGGCTGAAATAAGTCAACATACTATGAGTCAATTGTTGTTTTGATACTTGTTGATACAGTTATATATTTATATATTTGGAATACCAGAGGCCGCCAGTCTACAAAATAATTCAGTTTTATTGATTTTGCATAGAAAAAATGTGGGTTCTTCCCAAATAATCATGCAGGAATACTCAATTCCATACAGTGAGTTTAAGCACAGTCCTCTACAGCAGGCACACAATCTCTTTTAACAAATATGTCTGATCAGCAGCTCTCTTTCTTCTGGTTTTCCTTGGGCAGGAAAGGTGTTCAGATTAATTCTGGTATCTTCCTGCAGGTTTCTCTTTACTTTGCAGTGCTTCACCTAGAACTGCTGTTCTGGGCAAAAATCCTCCTCTGGGAAGGGCCAGTGACTTTGAACTGCCTGAACTCATCCCTCATTTTTTATACACACCAACTGGCTACATAAACCAACAAACCTTTGAGAATCTACAATAACTAATAAAACAAGGTTCCTACCTTTTTAAAAATAATTGTTTTTAAAATAACTTACAACATTCAATGCATTAGTTTTATCTAAATTATTTACAATGCATTATTTACATTATTTTATGTCAGTTTCATTTTATTTTAATATACCATTTGGCAAGAACTGTCATGCCTTACTATTATATATACATATACTTTTTCCACCTTTATTTTCATAAAAAGTAACACTTTTTTCACCTTCTCCCCAACCCTTTGAGTATCTGGGATGCAGACCATTCCAGCAATTACAGCACCTCATTCATAATAGCAACATTAATGAAAGCTTTCAAATGTGCAACACAGATGCCTAAAACATTATGTTGTGAAATTCTTTGGTGTTGTTGGAGAGTACTCTAGAAGAATATAAATGTGTGTTAGGCAACTAAACATCCATTTAATGCTAAGACTAACATGCCCCAATGTTACTGGAACAAAGAACTCACACTTTTTTTAACAGAGTGCATCAGCCCCTCACACATGCACTATACAGATACTCTAGCCCCAGCACTTACTAGCAATTCTTTAAGGAGAATTTGGATTTGGTAGGTCATTACAGAAAATGGCAGCCTTGCTACACCTCTTGTGAGCATGCTTCACTCAGTTAAAATATTAGCAAAATAACTATATACAATGAACAGGCAGAAAGCTGTTAGCTAACCTAGACTAAGTTGCTTTTAAATACTGCAGCTGTCTCTCTCTCTCTCACACACACACACACACACACACACACACACACACACACACACGTATACATATGTACACATGCACTAAAGCACATGTTATTGCATTGTGGTTTCTATAACTAGTTGGCCTGGTCAAATGTATGCACTAAGGAGGATGGCCTGGTCAAAAATAGTGCAAAACAGTTAAGAACACTTTTATTAACTATAATTATTTTGTGATTACTATCCACAAAAGTTCTTATTGTTAAAAATTTCCTTTTGATATACGGAATTGAATTTACTTGATACAACAGTGGTTTTGGGGGTATAGACATAATTAAATACTTATATAACTTACATTTTGGATGTAAAATACTTCCTGCAACAACAATTAATTGTGCCTTTCTGTCCATCTGGTATGTGCATTTTTTTTAAAGAAGGGGCACAGACATGGCCCCATCAATGAAATGTGTCAGTGTTCAAGCTATGGGAATTTCTGCAATAATAACTTTTTTCCTCTCCCATTCCACACCTGACTATCAGCTGCCATCAGCTCCTCTCTTCATTGTCTGAGTCTACCAGACCCAACCTAGCCTCCCCCAGGCTCAACCTGACTCATGTCCAGGGCAGGTGAGAAGACTAAGGACACTGGTGCAGTGTCACATTGCTGGCAAGAGTGGCCTACTCCCCACCATCCCACAGCACCTTTGTAAATGCCAAAATTACTGCCTTTGGGAAAAGCACGTATGTTTCCACACATGCACAGCCTTCTGACAAAGCGGTATACCGCATGCAGTGTGGAGTTTGCCAGGCTTTCATACTGGTATATTGTACAGAACCTAAGCATCCTCTGTCACCCCCCCCCAGGATGACCAAGCTGGCATCAGTTGCTCACTCCCATCCTTCACCATCTGGCCACTCCAGAGCCTTTAACTTGGGTTATCCAGAGTGCAGTAAGGGCTTTATCCCTCTGTGTCATGGGGACTCTGTAATAATAACTTTGATGATATGTTTGTCACAGTCACAATTACTATAAATTTGATCAGTGCTATGAACATAAAATTTTGCTAAGAATGTATATCTTAGTTTTTCTTTTTATTCTCTGAAACAGTATTACATGTTGGGTTCTGGTAAAGGTGATTATATTTTATGTTACATTCACTGTGGCACTCCAACAATGTTATAATGGACAACAGAAAATGTCAGAACTACAGCTAAAACCAAACCCTACGTCAAGCATCCCAGATAAGGCCTGCCCCTGCACCACACTGTTCTGTTCCTAAGAATGTGAGTCTATTTTTTTATTTCAACAGTAGAGTTCTAAATCCTGGTGTTCGCAGGCATTTTAAAATGCTGCATCTTGCTTATGTTGTGGCTCCACTCCAATAGTGTTGTGTTGTTGACAGTGTTTTTTAACAGTGTATGTTAGTGTTCCAACTAAATGTCACAGCTCCTGTAAAGACCCACCATATCTCAGCTCCTCCAGTCAAAAGAAGTACAGTTCAGGCATTTCAAAATAGCATGTAATAATAGTCCTATGTTGACAATATATATTTCATCTTAAGAAATACATAGCAGAATGTAACAGCTTTAGTTAGAAAACTACTACAATGCTAAATGTTATGTTCCAGAATAAATAAAAGAAGCAACAGTTGCAAAATCCTTAAAATCATAAAAACACAAAAAGAAATAATTTAAAGCATGGAGGACACAGAGAATATTGTAAAGCACTAAACCCTTCTTATTTGTAACTACTTGAAAACTTATAAGAGCTTTTATCTCTCTCAGAGTCACAAATGACTGCAGACTTCATCAGATAAAATTAATGTACAAATACAGCATTTAAATAACCAAATGTGCCATATGCTTGAAACCATGTGATGGAATCCTAACCTTAATAGGGTATATAACAAAAGGAAAAAAGGCATGGCTAATATCAGAAAGAACAACTACCATAATGCTAGAAGCTCTCTAATTAAACTAAAGAGGAAACTAAGAGGACTAATTAAGCCCAACAAGGCCCATTACAAGGTCAAGATAGCCTCACAGGCTAAAGACAACCACAATGCCTTCTACAGCTATGTCCAAAACCTCAAAGGCAGCACACATCAATGTGCCGAACTGGTGGCCAATGATGCCACCTTCAATAAGCAGAGTGATATAGCAAATTTAATGGCTGACAAATTCAGCTCAAACTTCACTCCCCCACTACTCCCTACCTCCCCCCATGAAATACCTATTAGCATAACCTGTCCAACTATTAACAGGGAGCAGGCCCTGGTGACACTTACTAAGGCCAAAAATACAGCCTCAGTGGGCCCACAGAAATATCCTGAGATGCCTCCTAAATAGCTTGAAACATGACCTATCAGGACCACTTGAGTCACTTTTTAACTATAGCCTCAAAACAGGCTTTGAAGAATGGATGATTGCAATGTTTATCCCACTTCACAAGGGTGGACCATCAACCAACCCCAGAAACTACAGACCTATTAGTCCAACTAGTCTAATATGCAAAGCCATGGAACAAATTATCATGGAAATGATCAATAAAGACATATGCAACCTTAAAACACTGGACTCAACCCAGTTTGGCTTTGCCAAGGGAGGGTCATGCCTACTAAACCTGGTGGACTTCTTTGAGAGGGTCAGTGGAGCAACGGGTGAGAGGAAAATGATGCATATTGTCTATCTGAACCTAGCTAAATAATTTAATATAATACCTTACTCGAGTATAGTTGACAAAACTCACCAAACTGGGCATAAACCCCTACACAACTTGCTGAATTGCCAGCTGGCTCACAGATAGAACCCAGCAAGTCAGTCAGGATTGGTGATACCACCTCCACTAAGAGACCAGTCACCATCGGGGTATCTCAGGGAACCTTGCTGGGACTGCTCCTATTTAGTATCTACTTCTCAGAGGTAATGCCTAATATTGGGGGTCCTTGGCTGACCATTTTCACAGATGACTGCAAATTGGGAGCTATCACAGTTTTCCCCAATAACACAAACATCTTACAAGAGGGTCTAACACAGACAAATCACTGGTGCCAAAGTTATGGATTGGAACTCAATGCCAAGAAATGCATTATAGTGCCTTTTGGGAAAACTGTCACCCAGGCTAAGTACTCCATTGATAAGACAACCTTGGGAGTTGACTTGGTAGTCATGAATCTGGGAACATATGTAGACAGTAATCTGACCTTTAGCCAACATGTGGCCAAGGTACTAAGAAAATCATTCTATGGTGCCCAACTTATAAGTAAGGGCATGGCGTCCAGGTCCAAGGAAGTCATACTGCCACTTTATTCTGCTCTTGTCAGACCCATAATTAAATATAATGCCCCCTTCAGCATGTACATGACCAGACACATGCAGCAGTTGGAGATCCCATAAAGGTTCCTTACCAGGAGAATCCAGGGTATTAACACATTGTTCTATATGTATCACCTTAAAGCCCTTTCCCCACACACTGTCTCTTACAGGTTACTGAGAGGCAAACTATGTGGGGCATACAAGGCATCCTAGGATCCAGCTCTGATGGACATTTTGCACATCTGCAAAATGAACAGCATCAGAACCACTAGATCCAAGGATGTAAATTTTGCTTGTGACATAAATAAGACATGTACAGTAGGTAAGACAGATATGTGTCTCATAGGACCCCCATGCTCTGGAACAGGCACCCCATGCATGTGAACCAGAGTCCATCCCTAACCAAATTTAAGAGTAACCTTCATGGATGAGAAATCAGAAATTCACTCCAGATCTGGTCCCCATGTCTCTGATAGAGACAAGCAGACAGTAATGTCCAAACTAACAATCCCCCCACAAGTATAACCTCTAGAAACTTCCTAACTGACATATCCCCTCCTAATAAATGCCCATGACACATTGGGACACAGTTGGGTTGGATTGCATGGCTAGGCTTAAGGCCTTGGTGGTCATTAGCCTAGTATATACCTATGATCCAAACTTATTCCTTACCTTTTTTAAACAAGTAAAATTTACAGCATTATTGAAACCCTTTTCTCTGGGTCTATATTATAAGAACGAACACCACTTTGTAGACATGTTTTAAGCGAATGCTCTTATAAGCGAAAGCTCTAAAGATTGAAAACGTTAAGTTCAAAATTTCATAGTTGGCCAACACATGCAAATGTAGCAGTGACATAAAGATGCATACATTATGAATTATGTATGTTTACCTTAATTTTAGTGAGATCTCAGAGTTGGTATATATAATTAGCGGGGAGGGGGGCTTGCCCCCCTGCAAAAATTAGAGAAAAATTAGTGTATGCGTGTTAACTGGTTTGTGTTTCAGGAAAGTGCTGTTTTGGACAACTGTAATTGTGGAGATTTACTGTTGGCAATTGGTATGGTTAATTCATTTACTTTACAAACAGGAAGGATTATAGCATATATTGAGGGTGTTTGTTAGAAGTGAAATTTACTGTGTTTGCAGTTCATGTTCAATGCGGCAGTGGGGGATCGGTGTTGGACAACTAAAATATTTTGAGTATGTGTGTTTCAACTTTGTCAGCTTTTGATTATAAGAGCATTCACTTAATATGTGTCGACAAAGAGGTGTTCGACATTTTAAGCATTCGTTCTTATAATATAGACCTTTTTCTCTATAAGCATTCAATTTAATCTTCCAAACATATTCTAAATAATCCAAAAATTCTTTCTTACTGTTTCTCCTAATATTATATCGAACAAAATCTGTTACATAAAATATTAACTTTTTAAATAAAACTTCCACATTTTTTTGCACATTTGCAGAGGGCATTCAAAATGTTTTTTATTGCAGACAGGTGCTCTTTAAATTCATTTTCAAGTTGCTTTTCCAACATTAAATGATTCACAAGAAGCACAAGTCGCAATATATACTACAAATGTGGAATCACATGTAAAATAACTATTTCCATATGTTCTACAAGTGTTTGCATAATATACATTTGTACCAGCAGCGGTAGCATTGTTGCCTCACAGCAAGAGGTTCTCCCGTTCGATTCTCGGCTGGAGTGCGGGGAGTGCCTTCTGTGTGTAGTCTGCATGTCCTCCCCGCAGTTGGGTGGGCGTTCTAAAGACATGCGTAAATAGGAGTGCCTTAGTTGAAGGTTGAACGTCGAGCTGACACCCCAGTGTTTGTGAAAATCTACTGCCAATCATTAGCAGACCGGAGTTCCGCTGTGGCGACCCCTAACCAGGAAAAGCCGAAAGACAACAACAACAACCAGTATTAATAAATCGACATATACTACAATTCATACATGCATAAGTACAATATTTTTCAAACAATCAAGCATTGTTCTCTAAGATACATTTAAGATCCACCCCTTTTTATACACAAAAAGGGGCTCATTACCTACAATTTTGAATAACTCAGAGCAAAACAGATAAGATCTTCCAAGTATCTTTTATCACTTAGGTTATAATACCGAAAGACTTGCTCCCAGTGTAAGTAACCACTTACACTGACAGCAGGTCTTTTGGAATCTGGCCCCATGTTTAAGCTTGTTTCTAGACAGGCCTTACACAGAAGTAAGCCACTTACACTGGGAACAAGTCTTTCAGATTCAAAGCACACCTACACAGAGTGAAACTCTTTTGGAATCTGGCCCTTTTTTTTTTGACTACCCACATATTGAGTAATGCTTTTTGGTGTTCATCTAAACTACAGTACTTGTTTTGTTCCCTTAATATAACCTGGCATTAAGATTTTCCCAAATTTGCTTCTTTTTTGTGTCTTCTGTTATAAGACATTCAGTTCAACTGTGCGTGTTTCTTATCACACTAGACTACAGGTGTGATGGATCCATGTTATCAAAATGCAAAACTGAATTGCTGGCTACAGTTTTAAAATTAGCGATTTCAAGTGTTTGTTCCTTCTTATACACTTTTGTATCTAAAAAGTGATCGACTACAAATTGCAATGACCAGTAAAATGCAGAAATTCAGTGGTGTTATTTAAGTCCACTAAAAAATCTTTCAAGGCTTGATGTGTACCACTTCTTATTAAAAAACAAGATCAGCAATACAGTCTACTATAATATTTTACATTAGAATAACATGGATTCTTATGCAGATATTCTATTTCCCAATAAGTCATAACAAGATTAACAAACTGGGATACACTGTGGCCCCCATAACTACTCCACAGATTTGCTGAAAGCAATGTTCTTTAAAAACAACAAATAAATAACTAAAATTGCAATACATGTTCTATACATTCACTAATAAATATTATTTCTTACAATGAATATTCTGTATCTTTCAAAAGTATATGATAACAAATTAATTTCCTAACTGTTGTGGAATAACAGTAAAGAAAGATTTTACATCAAGGGTAACCAAAATACTGTGATTATTAATGTTCACTTTTGTGACTTTATTTTAAATTCAAAGGAATCCTTTATAAAAATTTGGCCAGTAAAAAATAGCTTCTTTTAGAACTGAATCAACAAAATCTGACACCCTCACAAGCTTGGAACCTTTTGAGGAAACAACTGGATGTAATGGCAGATCATTAAAATCCTTAATTAGAGGACTTATGTTAAGAAAATTAGTCCACAAGCAGTTTAACCTAAGTTTTGCTACAGGTTTTGCTCCTGATGTTTGCTGTGCAGCAGTGGTTATGCCAGTCCACATCAGAGGCCATACCACCATCCTCAGAAATTAGAGTCCTATCAGCCTGACAAGTCTCATCTGCAAAGCCATGGGACATATAACTGACTTTATAAACTATAACATCAAAAATCTCATTAGTCTTGACCTATTTCAGTTTAGCTTTGTCAAGGAAAGATCCTGCCTAATGAATCTGATAATTTATTTGAAAGGACTACACAGCTTCTAGACAGCAGTCATGCTGTTTACATGGTGTATCTTGACCTGGCCAAAGCACTGGACACCATTCCCCATGCTGACACTAAGTTGGCTTAATGATTTAAAAATAGATCCCAGTGTAAATAAGATGGATAACAAACTGGCTAAAACATGGAACAGACACAGAATGAGTGGCAGGTGCCTCATCAAAAAGTATGAATGTAACCAGTGGTCTCCCCCAAGGGCTCACTGTTAGGACTCCTCCTTTTTGGTATGTACTTTTCTGATCTCCATACTAGAAACCAATACCTCTGCCTAAACAACTTTGTAGAAGACTAATCTGGGAGTTACTTTCAAATCCTCCTCTGAAACCCTATCCTTAAAAAAAAAAAAAATATATATATATATATATATATATATATATATATATATATATATTTATATATATATATATACATATACACATATATGGGTGTACTTCAATCCATCAAAATTACAGTTTACCAAATCTTAAATAAGCGATCCCACTTCAGCGAAAGTGTGTTTAAATGAAAACGCACTTTCGTGAAACTCAGTAGTTGTGGTAGGTCACGGTACAGTGAGGATAAGGGAACATTTCCTTTTCCTATCTGTAATGCGATCTCAGAGTTAGTACTCTGCATAAATGTGTTTGTTTTATTATTTTTTGTGTGTGTGTGTGTGTGTGTGTTTTGCTTTTATTAGGTGTATTGAGTTTTGTAAAAGTGCGTTTTGTTTAAACTCACTTTCACTGAAGTGGGATTGCTTATTTAAGATTCGGTAAAGTGTAATTTTGATGGGTCAAAATAGACCCATATATATATATATATATATATATATATATATATATATATATATATATATATAAATAACTGGTGTACTAAAAATGGGCTCCAATTAAATGCATAAAAGTGCCAAACTGTCACATTTGGTAGAACACTCTCTTCCCTCAGTATGCAGCATAGACAATACCCCACTTCAAAATGAAAACATTGTCAGGGACCTTGGATTATGGGTTGATAATTCCCTCCCTTTCAATCATTGTGTGACAACAATAGTCAGAATATGTTTGCATTTAGCACAGCTAATTGCCAAGGGAGTATCCTCCATATCTAAAGAGGTCATAGTTTCCTTATATTATAAAGGAAAAACTGGAAGCACTGTCCCTTTTTTCAGTATCTTATAGACTCTTGAGTAGAACTCTGTGATTTGCCTTCTATGCCATTAGAGACACAGCTATCCTGGGTCTCTTGCATCTCAAGTCTAATAGTTTCCCAAATAACAGAACCAGTGACTAAATCTTCACCAGCAGAGATAAAATGTGATGGACAGACAGATTAATCATGCAATGCCTCCTGCACCTCTGGAACACACTGCCCCTATAGATTAAATAGTATGATACTCAATCATCCTTCAAAAAGATGTAGATGACTGGATTGGCACCAACAAATTCACCCTCAGCTTGACTAGTCTCGTCCTCTTACAGAATGGGGGTGTCTAAGGTTGGGTACTGATAAGCAGTAAATGGTAAAGGCCTTGATTGCCTTGAAATTCTTATGAATCCTGCGGAATTGCATTATTGTGTTAAAAGCCAAGTGAGGCATTATCTTTTTATGTGGACTTACTAAATAAACCTGTTGTTTTCTTTTATATAATCAGTGCTGCAGTGCTTCCTTAAACTTACAATATAAATGTGTAATTGTATAACACACATATACACATAATATATATATATATATATATATATATATATATATATATATATATATATATAGCTTACATATAGGTATGTAATACATTATATGCACACGTTCACACACATGTATATCTTACATACATGTATGCAATACATTACACATACACACACATATATACATGTATCACACACACACACTTGAGTATATTATATATATATATATATATATATATATATATATATATATATATATATATATACATACACACATATTTCTAGCTAGAGAAAAAGAGACTCTATATGTATAGATATGGTATAACCGGATGTAAAGACAAACAGAGAGAATATCTGGAAGCACAAATATAATTTTATTTCAATTCCAGCTCATGAGGGGAACCAAAACTTTTATAACATGATTCCACAGAATTGTGCCAAGCAACCCTTTTTAAACCTTGAAAGACATTAGGTACAGTATGTGCCATACATGGCATAATACAATGTCAGCAAATCAGAATATTACAGCCACTCATGTTATGAATGTGAAATGTACGTGCATGTGACATATAACAACCAACTTGTATCCTGTCTTTTCCTTGACCTTTCCAAAGCCTTTGATACTGTCTCTCATCCTATGTTTTTGTCTAAACTTGCTAACCTCAATCTCTCTGCTCCCTCCCTGTCCTGGTTCAACAGTAACCTCTCCGATAGATTACAATTTGTCAAATGGTTCTCCTCCTGCTCCCCCTCTCTTTCTATCACATCTGGTGTTCCCCAAGGTTCTATCCTCGGTCCCCTCCTGTTTAACATTTTTACAAATGAGTTACACACAGCTTGTAATCAATCCTCCCTAATTCAATATGTTGATGATTCCACTCTCATCTCTTTCTCCAATAACATCCCAGAACTTCATGCTCATACACAAGACATCTTTCTATCCATTGAAAAGTACTCATCTTAAACCCCCCCAAAAAACTAAACTCCTGCTTTTTCTCCCTTGTGCTCTCTCTCAACACTAATCATCCTTTAAACCAAACTGGAGGATGCAGAAAAACAGAGTAAATCCACACGATATTAGCATAATGAAAAACTTTTAATCCATGCTTTCATAACCAAACTTCTTCAGAATAAATTGTACATTCTCTACATCATGTTTAAAAACAATTTTAAAATACCTCTACACCAATAGCCACATCTTCCCACTTAAACAATTACACAATTAATCAATAAAATTTCAAAGCTCAGGAAGTTATTTCCTTATGTAGAGAATGTACATTTTATTCTGAAGAAGTTTGGTTACGAAAGCGTGGATTAAAAGTTTTTCATTATGCTAATATCGTGTGGCTTTACAAATCAACCTTTGTCATTACTTCCTCTAATAATACAGTCATTCATCCTGAACCCCACACTAAGTTCCTAGGTACCATCATTGATGATGAACTAAAATTCAACTTGCATATCCTTCAAAACATAAAAAAAAACATCAAAACTCAAACTACTGTATCGAAATAGAAGATATCTAATGTCTAATGCCTATTTTACTAATCCACCTCTTGTTTTCCTCCCTTTACACATAGTCCAATGACAAAATTCACCCTTACCCCACTACTTCACCACATGTACATATGTAAATATTTCTCTCTCATATCTAAATACTCTCTCTATTACTTAACCCACTATATCAATAGCTCTCCTTATGCAAGATCAATTGCTACTTATTTTTTATTGAAAACCAAACAAAACAAAAAAAATCATGACTGTTATACTTCACTGTAGTATCAACATTACATTTTAGATTTCTCTTTAACTATAACGTATGTATTGTAAATTTCTTTATATTGGAGTGTAAATTTTATGTACATTAAATTGTCTGTATCGGAGCTTTTCTCCTTGGGTCTCCACTGAAAATGGGCCCTTGGCCCAGTTAGACTAACCCAGTTAACAAATGTCAAAATAAAATAAGATTATTATTGTCCTTTTAATAACTAAGGCAGCTGAACATGGTTACATCCTTCACTGTGTTAGTCCTTTTCCATCAAACTTGTTGAACTCTTGCACTCAAGGAAACTTCATTAGGATTAGTTATGGCACAGGCCCTTTAGATGTCTCGATGTTGTACTTCAGGCTGCCCTTGTGTTATCTTTACTAGTCTAAGAAAAAAATAAAGAAATAAAAGCTTTACTCCCTTTGCATGATTTAGTAAAGCAGTTGCAAAACTGACTTTGAAATTAAAAGAATAAATATGCAGGCTAACTTTGAAACAAGTACAAATACTGTTGTCTGTTTCAGTAAGAAGGAAAGGAATGTAACATTTCATCTCAAGCTGCACAACAGAATATTGAAATAACCTACATTTATTGTAAATTTTTCCCTTTTCTCTTTACATCCACTTTGTGCAGTCTTAAGGTGTCACTTTTTATTGTAATGAAGCACTGGGCAGGTTTCCAATGGCAGCATTATTATTGCAATTATCAAACATATTTGCTCTAGGATGTCTTTGTTTTGCAGAAATCATTACTATTGTGTTTTGGTTTTGCCATAAAACAATTTAGCAATACATTTTTAACAAAATAATATGCAAAAACTCTAAGACAAATTACAATTACTATGACAATCAAACTGAAAAATACTAGTTCCTATATTTTAGAATACATTTTCCAACCAAGGAACTAATGTCATTTTTTCCATTTTGGTTAGATTTTTAGTGAGCCCTTTCATGTAATTATCTATTTTCTTGTTCATCGTGAAAATAATAAATATAAGAGCAGCAGCATTTTCTCAGGACACATCCTCCCGCCTTTGTAGCCAATATCATATCTAAGATTAATTTATTTTGCAACACTACAGTCCTCATTTTAGTCATTTTTCTACTGACCATACAAATATTCTGTGTAGGTTTCTTAGCCAGTTTGGTTCAGTACATGCAATAAGGCATATAGCTCAGCTACAGCTCTATAAATACCACAGTGAGGGAAAAATAAAGTTAGTACCTGTTTAGCAGGATATATTGACTTTTTGTTTCTCAACTGACCAGTCAGTACACACCAAAAATGTTAAGATTGCTGAAGTAAAACAACCAGCACAACAACACCCAAACTAGTCAGTGGGAAGACAAGGCTAGGCATGATCTCCACAAATATAATAATGATCAGTTAACATAACCGTGCGTTGTCTCCAATTATACAGTTTTAGTTTGAGTTCATTTCACTCAAAGTGTGCCTTATCTTGCGTAGCAGGTGTTGCCCAGAGCCAACACAGCCAGCTGAATCTATACCTTTTTTGAAAAAGTTGAAACATTGTGCCTAGTTAGGTTTACACCAGACATACACTCTTTGAAATCCATTTGTATTACTAGATCTAGAATCATATGAACACCTCCTTGAGGGTGTTCAGGAACACATGCACAGATCTAACAATTACTGATGTTGAGGTTCATTGCTTACTGATGCAGGACTTGTAGGAATGGATTCTTCCTTGTTTCAGCTGGAGAAGGGGTCAATAATGTCTGTAATGACATCACCAGGTGTGGCATCATTATCTGTCTTCTTTGTGGATAAAAGGCAGGTCTTCTTGCAGTGAGAAGCATAGATCCAAGTCAGCAAGTCAGCACACTGAACAATACAAGTAGTTATGAGATGGGCTCTTTTCACCAAGGCTCCAGGGAAGATTTTCATTTGAAGATTTTAAGAAAAAGTCAGTTTCCCAATTGCAGATTATGGCAATATTGAGTTGAAGGTTGAGAAAGGGCTTCAGAAGTTTTCTGGTGAAAATTCTGTAAAACAGAAACATGTTTCCCACAATACATTAACAGATGATGTACTGTTGAATTAAGTCCCACATTCTTGGTAGGTGGAGCAGAAGGCATTCTCATGGGATAACCAATAAGAATTTTATGTGAACTGAATTTTTTCTTTATATTCAAAGTTCCTCATATGCACATTAAAACCAAAGGCATGCATCAGGCCACTTTAAACCAGTCTCTTCACATATCTTTCCCAGTCTAGTTTTACTAGTCCAATTCATGCTCAACTAAACTAAAGGACTGAGGGTGATGGGGGCAGTGGAGCTGCAAATTTACTTTAAAAGTCTGACACAATTTCTTTATGATTTCAGCAGCAAAATGTGTTCCCCTATCAGCATTAACAGTATGAGGTACTTCAAACTTTGTTATAAATTCCTTAACTTTTTTTGCTACTGTATCTGCCATTAGCACACAAATAGGCTTCTACCAAAGCTGAAAACAAACATACTATCACTTATACATAGTCCAGGTTATTACATCACTTCAGATGAAGTCCAGCTGGATATTAAAGGGCCCTCAAGGGAGCAGCAAAGCTGAACCTTTAGTTTTAATACTAGAGGCGACATGGGATATACGCAAATTACCCTTTAAGGACATCAGGTCTTTCAGCTAACTGGCAATGCTGAGTGTCCATGACATTTTCTTTTAAGTCTATTTATGGAGAAATTCAGGCCAATAAAGTCAAATCCCACTACCTGAATTTGTCCATAAGTAGACTTAAAAGAAAAAGTCATGGACATTCAGAATTGCCATTTACCTGTAACACCTGATGTCCTTAAAGGGTAATTTGCATATATCCCATGTCACTTCTAATACAAGAGGTTTAAGGAATCACACACTGGAAAGTCTAGCTTTGCTAGATTTTTCTTTTTGTTTTTTAACTGTTTTTTCTGTGCAACCTTTTTACTTATTGTTTTAGTTAGTTTTAATACTAAGAGACACCTTATAAGACAAAGATTTCAGTTTTGAGCATAATGCTGAATCAGGGAATGAAAAATGGAGCAAACCACTGAGAGTTAGAAAATTTGTTAAACTATTTCTCCCAATATGATTAGGTAAATGGTACTATCTTAACAGCCAAGGCAATACAGACTGAAGTGCCACAATGTGTCTGTCAGGATGTAGCAATACCAAATTACTAGACTTCCTTCATTTTGATATGATCCATTTTTCCTTTTCAATTTGTGATGCCTGGTCTTGGACAGTAATTACTGTATCAAAATCAGATATAGTTACAGTATATTTTATTACTATCACAGAAAATGGAGCACTGTTTAGCCTAGCAGCTTGCTCTGCTGCTTTATCAGCCAGATTATTAGCCTTTGAAAACGTCACTTCCATCGCTACTGTGATTATACTTTTACAACCAATACATACTTGGGTAACAAAAAACAATTTAACAGACATTTCACATAATAACTATTTTTTCTGCACCTGGTAAAGGTATGCAACCCACTCTGCCTTCAAAGCTCACCAAAGTCATGTACAATCCCACACGCATATCTGTTGTATAAACATTCATTACTTTGTTCTTAGAGCATATAACTTTGCAATCGACTCAACTACCAGAGATGAAATAATCCATTCAAGTCTTTCTTGTATCACCATAGCACTTTCAGTTGTTGTTTGTCTTTTTGGCTTTTCCCGACTGGGGGTCGCCACAGCAGAACTCCGGTCCGCTAATGACTGGCAGTCAATTTTTATGGTGCAGAGTTGCCAGCCCGATGCCCAACCTTCAGCAAAGGCATGCCCATTCACGATGTCTTTTTGAGGCCACTCGACCATGGGGGAGACATGCAGACTCACACACAGAGGCACTCAACTGAAGAAAATACACAAAACATACAGCAATTTCTGTTATAGGATCCATCAACAAAGAGCTCTAGTTCAACATTTTGCATCAGAGCATCAGTTATGTCATTCCTAGGAGAAAAGAAAATGATTACTAATGATAATGCAGTCATGTGGTTTTCCCCACTACAGTTGGTAGCAGAGATGCAGGGTTCAAAACTGGGTACCGGACAATTGTAATAGTCATGTCAGACATTAACAGCAACTCATATTTTGTTAAACTTGAAGGATATAAATGCTGTGTCTTTATTTTAAGCAAAAGGACAGCTACAGTATGAGGGACTGCAACTTTAAGCTCATGTCTTAGGACAATTACGTTCTACCATTGGGGAAGCTGCAGTAACTGCTGTCAGGCGAGGTGGCAATCCATCACCACTGGATCCAATGCCATGTTCTAATAAGACAAAGGTTTGTGACTTTTCCTATACCTTTGTGCAAGTACTTCTGCTGCAAATTTGCCTTTCTCATGACATAAGAACAATAACAGTTTCCTATGATCTGGAAGGTCTAAGGCAGGGACATTTGCCAAAGCTTGCTTTAACAGAATAAATGAATTGTCCTCATTTTCCCCAAGGCAAAGCTTCTGGCATATTTGGTGCTAACAGATTTGTCATTGGCTTTGTTAGTGCTGCATCATTTGAAATCCAGTGTTTACAATGTCCTACTATGCCTAAGAAAGTTCTAAGCTGTTTTGAGTGACTGGAAGTGTGGTTTCATATGAAGGTATTATTTGCCTATTTCTTTGTGATATTACATGCCTCAGATATTTTGTCTTGAGTGCTGAAGCTGCAATTTTTCCTCGACACCTTATGTCCTTTTTCTAACAGCTTAGTCAACAGGAAATTAGTATCTTGTTGGCAATACTGCAGTGTCTCAGATGCTATAAGGAAATCATCTACATATCGCACCAGTACCGATTTGTGGGAAAACTGTACATCTTTTAAGTCCCTTTTTAAGATTTGTGAACATTTATTTATTTATTTATTTACATTTGTTGACCGGGAGTGTCTGACTGGACGTAGGTCCATTTTCAGCGGATGCCAAGAAGAAAAGCTCCACACTTAAAATAAACAGACAGTAGTTACATTGGATTACATAGCGATTAACAATGTGATTAACATAGCATTAATTACAAACATATTTACAGATGAAGAACATAGCACATCAGTAGACAACTAGAATCTTTATCTGCGAAGTACATAACAGACATTAACAAATGTTACAATAAGAAGTTCCTGCTGTATAATAAGTACTAGGCTTATCAGCATCTCAGCTTGCTATAATCAAGGTAGTTAGTGGGGTGGAAAGAAAGGTAGTGGTTGGATGGGGTGGGTGATATTAGAGTGGGAGTTGCAAGGGCATAGCCAGCATGTTTTTAGGTGCTCTTTTAGTAAAGTTTTGAAGTGGGTGCATGATGGTACGGAGGTAATTGTGGGTGGGAGGGAATTCCATAATTTGGCTATGGTGCAAGAGAATAGTGCTTCACCAGCAGAGTTATTGGCTTTAGTGATCTGCAAGTGATTTTTTTTGCTGGATCTTAGTGGTCTGGTGGTGCAAAGGGGTTGGAGTAGATTCTGGAGGGATGGGACATTTAGTGGATGGTTTACTAGTTTGTGGGTTAGTGAGAGTTGATGCCATTGAAGGAGGTGAGGGAGTTCAAGCCAGCACAGTTCAGCAAGTGAGAGACAGTGGTGACTATGGTAGGATGCCCCTGTGGCGAATTTGGTGATTTTGTTGTAGCAGGTCTCTAGCTTGTTTAGATCGCATTGCCTTAGGTTGGTATATATTGGAGAGGCATAAAGTAGGGTGGAGATAAGGTGGGAATTTGCTATTGAAATCTTTGCTGCTTTGGTGAGAAGTTGCTTATTTCTGTATAACGCTCCTAGTTTTTTGTGGACTTTTTTATGGTCATGGATATGTTAATGTCAAATTTTAGTTTATTGTCTATTTCCACTCCTAGCAATTTGGTGTGTTCAGTTGGGTATATAGTGGTGCTGTCATTTACTGGGATGTTAAAATGAGAGTTGTTTTGAGTATGTTTGGTTAAAATCATTGATTTTAACTTGTATAAGTGTTTTACTTTGAGTTGCTTTTTATATGGTTCTGATGAAGCGGTAACCCCATGAAAGTGCTCATCCTTTTTTAATAAAGAAGTGTTTTAAGACATTCTTTGGCTTTTTCTCAGCTTTGTTTCTGTGCTCACATCTTGTTTTTAAGTCTTGATTTTTGTTGTTTGTGAGCCACCTTTGGCAGGAGTGTGTACTGTTTATTTTATTTTGTTAGAAAAATAATTAGCCCAGTGTGGTATACAGCTAAGACCAGTTGCTGGGTTTGGACAACTGAATAAGAGTAAGGTACTGCTTGATTTCCTGCTCTTAAATCCAGCAAAAATCTATAGGTATTTTGTCCAGTCTTTTAAATCAGAAGTATGGGTGTGTTACAACAGCTTCTAGAAGGGTAATTATCCCTTGCTGTAGCAAAGACTGAACAAGTTAAATTCCCTCTTTGGCTTCTGGCTCCAAGGGGTATTGTGGCACCCTGGGAAGTGATTTGTTTGAGTCAATGTGAATTCTTACTGGTTCTATAGATTTTAATTGTTCTGTCTCATTTGAGTGCTGTGCCCATATGCTTTTGTGTACCTGCTGCAGTAATTCCTCATCTGTCTGTGGCCATGTCATCTGTGTAGTCTCGTCAGTATAAATACTGTTAAAACCTCCCCCTCTGCCTCACTTGTGATATATAAATACACTCCCTCAGGAGTATAATAGATGGTACAGCCTACTTTGTATAACTAGTCCATTTTCATTAAGGCTACTGAACAAAAATGCACTTTTCTCTTCTACTGGACCTAAGCACAGACTGTGACACAGGATAAACAGTAGGAACATTTGTCACACCAACTGCTCTCACTTTCACTTTAGATAAAGGTATTTTCTAGTTGAATTTACTTTAAGTTGAGATGCTGTAGCACCTGTATCAATTAAAAAATTGGATTTACTGTCTTCCTACACTTAGTTCAATACAAGGTTCTTTTAACTGGCACCTAAGTATTTAAGCTTACATTTCCTTTTTCACCAGTGTTGTCAGTATGGAACTTTCTGACTTCTTTGAAACTGTGGTGGCTGGGGTGAAAGAGGAGCATTACCGTACTCCAGTTGCCAGGTACTACAGTTACCCGGTTGCTTCCATCGAGAAAGGCATTCTCCTCTCCAATGTCATTCCTGCCACAAATGAAAAACAGTTCATTGGCAAGGTGTGGAGAAGGTCTACTAGTCTGAGCCTGCCTTTCTCCCCCAGAATTTTTCTGTTTTGTGGTGACACTGTCTATCCATTACCTCGAAAATATCCTCTACCTACTTCCCATTTCCTCTTCTTTCATAACTTGCAATTTGTAAGCCCATACACTTTTCTTCTGTTTTCCTCTTTTTTCTTTCTGTGTTCTCAGTACAATGCTCAGCATACTGGAGTAACTTTGCTAGTGCTTCTGATTGCCAAGTAAGGAGCAGTTGTTTTAGCACAGCTTAAATTTAGGGCTGCAAACCCTGTACAAAGGTAGAGTTTGCCGCCTATGATGCTGTTTGTACAGGATCATAAATGCCAGACTGCCTTTCAATACTATTTTAAGCATTTCTACATAATATCCCAGTCATCATTATTTTGTTTACAAGCAGTTATTTGGTTCAATCTGCCTTTTTTTAGGATATAATTTATTAAGCTGCCTCTAACAATGCTTCTCATTTGTCACTTAAAATCTCATACTTGTCTTTCCTTAATTTACATTTGAACGTACCCTCACTTCCTAAATTAATTTCTCAAACATTAAAGGAGTAAATACCAGTTACAGTAACTGACACAGGTCTACAAGATCTGGGTCATATTATTCAATAATAGTGCACACTTCTTTCTTAAATGTCTTAGGGTTGTTATTATTTCAGGAAAATCTTGGCTATATGGTAAGGGTCCGTGGGAAGGGACTCAACCTGTTTCCTCTCCCCTCTCAGTCAGGATCTGCCTAAGGCATGCCAGCATTATAGTCTGCTTTTTCCTATCACTACTTTCACCAACAGTTTCATTTTTCTTCTGTCCTACTTTTGAACATGTAACATGAGTATTATCAGTGTTGTTGTTGTGTCTGATCCTTTTCCTGTCTCCTGCTTTGCTTATTATCCTATCCCTTTTCTTCTACGTCTTTTTTTGTCATCCTTACAGTCCAAAATGGGAGTGGTAGCAGATGGGAGAATTTCACCTCCATAAAAAGCAGAGGGGGCATAAGTGGATAACCATCTTCTTCAGATATATCCTTCTTCTGGCCAGGTATATTACTTCCAGATATTACTGAGTAAAGATATCTCATTTTCCCTGCCATAGCCTTAAGATCCTTTACTTGTTGCAACAATTTTGTTGTATCTTTTAACCAACATATGTAGACTCTTTTTCTCTTTTATAAGCTTCACTATACCAATCATAAAAAGTTTCCAACTAATCTGCCTTTATTTTGTTTCATTTTTTCTCTAACGCCTCTCTTAAATTAATTATTTTAGTGTGATTGAAAGTCCCGTTTTGTGGATATTGTAAACCAGGGTTTTCTTTTGCAATGTCATACCACTTAGCTAAATACCTGAAACCTGATGCCCAATAATGATCATACATACAGCATGCTGGGGTACGTTTAGGAAGGAGTGGGAATCTTATTACCCTTACCTCCCATCATTCCCCACACTCACTCTCTCAGACATAGACACACACAAATGCACACACAGGTAAGTCAAAGTCCTCTCTACCTTCAGATTATAGCCGTGACCATCCTGCTATGAACACTAACACTGTATTTGCATGCTTAAAACTTTTCAATGCACATAGATTTTATTTTTTCTTTTCTTTATTTTGTTGCAGCTAAGGTATGACAAACAATCCTGACCTTAAATCCTAATGATTATTGACCTAAGATATTTTTACGATCAGATAAAACAGCAAAGTCAGAGTACAAAAGAAACCTCAGCTATAAGTTAAAACTCTTACTTTTTGTGAGTACCTATTTGTCAGGAAACATAGTGCACTTATGGCAACCTCTGGTTCAAATCCAAGTCACCAGAGCCATCTTCTAAGGTATACAATAATGCAAAAGCAAACTGACTACTTGAAAGCACAAGTATAATTTTATTTCACTTTCAGTTTGCTTAATCAAAAAAGGAGACCAAACATTTTATAACTTTATCCCACAGAACGGTGACAAACACGCCATTTTATACCTTGAAAGACTTTGGGTACAGTACATTACACACACACGGCATAATACAACTTCAGAAAATAAGAATCTTACAGCCATTCATGTTATGCATTTTTACTAAATAAGTTAGCTGAATCTAATCAAGTCTTAATCTCTATTTGCACTTTTTGAATCCATACTTGGTGATCTTTTACCCCTTAAGATCACTTTACTGGGATAAGTTTCAGTAAAGGACCCTTTGACCTATTTATGTTGTTCTCCAGGCTGCCCTTGTATTATTGTTACTAGTTTAAGCAGCTTTACTCCCTTAGTAAGACTTAGTAAAGCAGCTGTGAAAATGACCATGAACATAAAAGGAGAAATATGCAGGCTCTCTATGAAGAAAGTAAAAATACTGCTGCCTAAGTAAAAGAAAAGGAAAGTACAGTCGTGTAAGGAAACGTACCGTAACAGTAGATGTTCACATGATCACTGCTGCAGTAGCCTTAGCTATATGGGTTATATGCTGCTGAGGATATAACAGCCAGACAGCTTCCACATTTTTAGGGCACCTTCCATGTGTCCAAACTGTCAGGTAGGTTGAGCTGAGCTGACTAAAAGACATTTTGGGCACCAAGCCCTTCAGAGCTTTCCTGCCAAAAAAGAGAGGAAGGCTGAGCCCTGAAAGGACAATGCTAGGAACAACAAAAAAAGAAATGTCCACACCCTGGTGTAAAAAACACAACATAAAACAAGAAGGGTTGAAGGAGGGAACGGCTTCTGCTGCAGTGATCATTCAAATACCTTTTATGGAAATTTACCTACACAACGGTATTATGGTCATCATTTGGAACACTGCTGCAGTAGCCTTAGTTATATGGGTAGATTACCCTAACTTACTATACTTGGGAGGTGGAAGGAGAAGAGTCCAGGACCCCTGGAGAATGGTCCTAGCAAAGCCTGACCTGGACCTAGAGAAGGAGTCAAGCTTACAGAGCTTTGCAAAAGTATGCACAGTGGACCAAGTAACAGCTTCTAGAATACTTCTAGAATCCAAGCTTTTCCAAACAGCCATAGATGAAGCCAAGGCCCTGGAAGAGTGGGCCTTTACCCTGCCTGGAACAGTTTTGCTTTGGTGAGTATAACAAAACGTAATAGCCTGAGACAACCATTTGGAAACAGGCTGTTTTGACTCAGGGTGTCCCTTATTCTTACCTTCACAAGAAATGAAAAACTGGTCTGAAGATCGTAAAGATTTAGTTCTGTCAAGATAGTACCTGAGTTGTCTGTGGATATCCAAGGTATGCAGTATCCTTTCTCCCTCATTTATAGGTTCAGGAAAGAAAATGGAGGGATAGATAGTTTGGCTTAATGTAAACTAGGACACTACTTTAGGCATAAAAGAAGGATTCATTCTCAAAGAAACCCTGTCCCTTTGGAAAATGAGATAGGGTTGACTTATCAATCCCTCCTTCTTGTCTTATACTTTTATTGGAGAAGATTTAGAATTCTGGCTCTAGTGTTAGCTGGACTGTTTGATTTATTGAGGTATAACAGTTTTTGGACAACTTGATCCCTTATAGCCTGATACACAAGGCACAAATCACCCTTTTCTACCAAGTTGTTCATAAAACTTTCATTGCATGTGAAAGACTGTCTGTGCATAGGGAAAAGGTGCTGCAGGCCCTTCTGGAGACTCGAGTGCAAATATCAGCCACAAGGGGGTGGAATTAGGCTCAGAAGTCTGCATTATGGTTCAGAGAAAATGGCTTCTAGGTAGTTAATAGTTATGTAAATATTCTCTGCATGGCAACAATAAAAAGGCTTTCAATGTTGGTAATTCTTTAACAGTATGCTTATTAAAGCTTACTTGCATCTTATAATCTCAGACAAGCTTACCTGATGGTCATTAAAGCATTGCTACTAAAACACAGAGCAACAGGCACTTCAACAACATGCATTTTCTGAATAATAAGAAGCATAAATCAAGTACTTGTGTCTACTTTGGATGGGGGATACTCTGAACATTTACACTGCATAACTGCTCCTTGCCTTGCTTGGACACATCCAAAGTCACTACATGGGGGAGTGGGGTACAACAAGTATGTCATAATTTGAAATGTCTCTGGCTGACAGTGATGGCCCTGACACATTTGTCATACTCTTTAACCTCAGAGCAAGAAATCTGGACAAAGCCATAAATAAAAGTGGGACAAAGGCCTAAAAATAAGGACAATTTTTAAACATTGCTCTTACAAACTTAGAAAGTTAATAAAATAATAGGTCTTGCATTAGTATGAATTTTCTGAAGGGTATGAAATCTGAAACTCAAATATTTGTCATTATTATCTAACTTCAGTTTTTAATGATTTGTCACTAATTTGCCAAAAAAACACAGTTTTATGAAAAAATGGACCAAAATTGTGATGTGAAAATCTGTACACCACTCCAGCTGAGAATCGAACAGGAGAACCTCTTGCTGTGAGGCAACAACGCTACTGCTGTACCACCGCGGCTATGTGTCTTTCAAAGTGTATGCTACCAAAAACAGTTCCCAAGACAACATATTAAAACATTATTACTTGCATAAAATAGTTATCAAATATAGACATTTACTGAATAAGAAAATGTGATTTAATATACATTTTCACTTTTACAGTTTTACTGCATCATGGCTTCACATTATATTCCTTGACATTGGAGAGTGTCAAAATAACTTGAGTATTATCATGATATACACTGCAGTGATATTAGTATGGAATCATATTAGCTATAACTTCAGGAAAGACCAGTGGTAAGGAAATATGCCAGAAGAGACCATGGCTATTATCCATGCCACACACTAACAATTAGACATCTGGGTATTTCAGATGGAAATGGAAAATCATTTTCAGAAACTTAGCTGTAGAATTAGTGCAAAGAGAGGTAGTTCAGAAAATATGAGCATTAGTTACGAGTAGCTGAGGAACTCTAAACTTTCAGTAACACATCAGGATTTGCTTTGATTTGATGTGCTTTGGTTAAAGACAGAGGTATTTTACTTGCTCGCTTATCCTGGGAGAAGGGAGGGATCCTAAAACAGTGGATGATTGATACACAGGTGATACAGGGAGATATATATCCTAAGCTTATAAATGCTAGGACATGTATCAACAGACATGCTAAGCCTTCATGGCCTAAGGGCAGTGTACATCAGGCACTGGTGAGGGGGAGAAGTAGTGTATAAAACAAAAAAATCCATATGGCCATAAGTATGATGTAGCATGGCAGATCTCTCAGACAATGGGAAAACGTATCAGACTAGGTGGGGGCACTGGTTAGAAGTAACTCCCACAGATCGTGGAGAGCTGTTAGTCATTTTAGTACTTGGGATTCATGATGATTGACCATTGTTGGGCTACAGTGCACCTTTCTTGAAATCCCAGTGCAGGTGAGGTGCATTAAAAACAGGGGCCACTGCAGGCCATAACAAATATTCACAAAACAGCTGATTATTATTATTGTGCTCAGGTCAGTTCTCGCATAGAGGTTTAAACTAAAGGACAGGCATCACTGGCTGAAATTACTACATTACAAATCCTTATGTAAATTCACAAGTTTCATTCAGAACACATTATTAGCAAATTTCCAGGTGACCCAAAAAACCCTCTATTTTTTTTTCTGTTGAACCACACACAATTCGTGATGTAGCAATGTCATCCTACCTTGTCAAATGTGTATCTCCATTTCTGTTGCACTTTGGTGTGGATTCAGCCACTGAAATTCACCTGAGCTGCTGTTGTGTGCATATATACACTGTGCTTAAGTGCAATGGCAAAGAATACCACTTACAGTCAGATATCCTGTATGAATCAGACATGAAATGCAATCTATCTCTACATGACTAACAAACAGTACAAGCCACAAATCTGTGTTTACCATAGTGAATATACTGTCTTCATTATAGAAACTGTTGAAAAACATAGTCAAAAATTCTAACTGCATCAGTTATGGTCTATTTCTGATCCTGTGACCTCCCATGATATGTGGTGTAGTCTATTACAGATCTCTGCCTCACCTAGCACATATTAAAGTATTTATGAATCCAGCATTTTATCCAGTTGGCACATTCATGGTCTAGTGGGTCATAAAGGTCTTGCTACACTTACAACAGCATTATAATTACCACTTCATCGTCTGCACTAATTACCTAGCTTGAGGCAACCATATTTCATGCATCATCACATTGACAAAAACATAAACATTTAATTCAAGTAGCAAGAAGCAACTTTGCAGGAAGTGTGAGGTAGCATTCAATCTACTTTACTGACGAGTTTTGGTGGTTCTTTTTCTAGAGCTTGTGTAACAGTGGCATTCATAGGCATTGAGCTACTTTTTAAAGTGAATCTCTGTTACTTATGACTACAGAGGCCTGTGTACTACAGTTTTCCACACTGGGCAAGAGTTGTTCCCATTGCCCGAAATGTAGGACAAAGTTCAGGTGCCCTTGTCACTGGTTTTCCTGAACTGTAACAGAGATGTGATCATGAACTCAGTTATTCATAGCAGAACACTAGTTCCAGGGTTCATAACCAACATTCTGATCAAAAACATTGAGAGTCATAAAATTAACTGACAACACAACACATCTCAGCACAACGATTAACAAAGTTAAGAGCAGCAGGAAAGAAAGTATTCACAGAGCTTTATCGTATATATCCTTTTAAAAGGAGAAAACAGTCCACCTTTAAATCTGTGGGCCCACAGCAAATCTGTGACATGTCAAGGAACACAGTACACACACAGTGCATATGACTAACAGGGTACTGCTGGAACACAATGACAGAGAAACCCTACAGTGCAATGAAGCAGGCATCAATTAAAATTGCACAGACAACCGTGAGGTCAAAATAATCCCTGATATTCAAGTCCAAGGGGTGAAAGCATCAAAAGGACTGCAGTAAATTAATCTATAGGACAACAGCATCTACACATAGTGGGACATATGGTCAGTAAACACCTTCTTATCCTCTCAGTGTCCTGGAGCATCATAATAGACATCCTAAATCACTGTCAAAATTCCTGTCAGTAATACTGACTGAGGATGTACAAAGACCACAAACACAGATATGCCTCCACATCCCAGACAGGTGTACTTTGTACTATATTATATATTATTCATACAAGCATACATATTGCCATGTCATTAGTATGAACCACATACAAGGTTCATGCTAATTATATGACTGCATAGTAATTATAGAATGCAAAGTTGTTTTATGTTTATGAGCACAGTGACTAATTAATATGGAGACTGCAGTTTAACATATTATACATTAAAAAAAACCCACCAATTCTTGTATGCCTCACTACATGCAGTGACATATTCTGAAAAAAAGAGGCCTGAAATTGTGGTGGTGCAGCGGTAGCGTTGAATGGGCGTGCCTTCACTGAAGGTTGTGCATCAGAGCTGGCAACTCGGTATGTAAAAATCCACTGCCAATCATTAGCGGACCGGAGTTCCGCTGTGGTGACCCCTAACTGGGATAAGCCAAAAGACACAACAACAAAAACTATTATAAATTGCATTAATTGATGGCTATTATCCTGTTTCCCTACATTCAATCAAGACATTTAATTGGATTTTTTGCTATCGAGAGACAAAACTCAAACAAAACATATAAAAATGGAAAAGAAATGTCTCCATCTTACTTGTAAAAAAAGTTATGGAATTCTGAAACACACACACGCCACTTGCATGCAAATACTGTAATAACATACAAATATAGAGTATCAAACACATTTTTCTGCAGCAGTCTCTCTCCAGAATGGCAGGTCCACTGCCCCATGAAAGAGCCCTATAGAATCTTTTAAATGTGCTACCTTCTAATGTTTAACTACTGTCCAAATGAATTTTAATTTAAATAGCTTTATAAATGTGCCAAGCATAACAAAGTAAAACACATCAGTCAGTTAGTAACATTAAATCTGTAGAATTAACATTTCTAACAATATCTGTCATGGACAAGGAGTCAGAAACCTACCTCTGTAGAAATCAAAGTTAAAAACGACTGTCCATCTCCATCTGTCCAATAACAAACTCTGAGAACTCTCCATAAAGCAAAGCAAAAGCAAGCAAGTTGTTTAAACAGCAGTAGCAACCAAAGTACTGTGCTACTAGTCCTACAATTGACTGCTTCACGCTCTCTTTTTTGGGAAGAGAGTGAGAACCAATCAGTAGCCATCCAGCCGTCTACATCACGTACGTGACTGCGGACGTGGCAGTCTGATCCCCTTCCAATTTACAGTGCAGTTAAACCACAAAGACTTCTGGGCATCACATTGATGCCTTCTCTCCTTAATCTGGACTACTTTTATAGCAGTCCGGATGTAGAGAAACTATTAAAAAAAAAAACACGGAACTTGCTGAACATGCTGAGTTCGAGTTCCGGGACTTTGTGAGTGGGCAGCTAATCAAAGCACTGCAGTCATCCAGTAAATTAAAATCATTTATAAATATTTTTTTAATGTTCTTTTCTTCACAGCTGGGGGGGCTGCAGTCCTGCAGTCCGATGGCACAAGCAGCCCCTGAAGAGAATGTGCCACAGGAAGATGCTACAGAACTTTCTATAGAATGCTCACAGGAAATGGAGAACAAAAAATGCATCCTCAGTTTAGAAAAAAATGAGCTAAGAGAAGAGTTGCTTGATTTAATAGAGATAGACATATTAAGATTAATGAAAGAAATAGACTGCAGAAGGTCAATAAAACCCAAAAAGTCAGATGTTTGATAAAACAAATGAACACAGTAATTTGGACTACCACAGAGATCCATCCAATATAACATAAGTAAACAGGATATATTACCATGCAGCTAAATTAATAACAGATGAAATTCTACCACAAGAACACAGGGTAGCATGGGAAAGGAAGGGGAGAAACTGAATACCATCAAGGAATTATCAAATAGAGAAAAATATAAAGCAGTTAAGACAAGAAGTGTCACTGTTAAAAGAATATAGAAGAGGGAACAGATCAACAAAATTACTTAGAAAGACAGACATGATAAAAGCAATGCATGGTATTATAATGGATCAGGATTTATCATGCACTATCACAAATAATAAACTAAAAATATCAGCACAGGCAGAAAAACTGAGAAGATACATAGATAAATATAAAGGAAAAGTACAAAATAATCAATTTATTGATGACCCAAAAACGTTTTATAGATAATTGGGAAATAAAGGTAAAAGGAATTGAAAGACCACCAAAAAAAGAAGAAATAAATACATTTTGGAGAAGTATTATTGAAGATCCTGTGGATCATAACAAAGAAGCTAAATGGATAGAAGATGTAAAAAGAAAGAATAAGAAGTTCAATGGTACATGATATGAAATGGGATGAAGTAACAGTCAGAGAGATTGAAACAAAGTTAAGAAAAGCCTCTAACTGGAACACCCCAGGCCCAGATGCAGTACCAAACTTCTGGTTAAAAGTATTAACATTTTTGCAAGAAGACTTAGCCATGAGTATGAACTATTTATATACATACCCCAAACAGACACCAACCTGGCTAACAACAGGAAAAACAATGCTCCTACTTGAGTGAACCTGCAGACTATCCTAAAAATTATAGGCCAATAACATTCCTTCTGATGATGTGTAAACTATACACTGGAACTGATGCCAACAGTGTTTATAGTAATTTAGAAGAAAACTCAGTTATGGCAAAAGAACAAAAGGGTAATAAAAGAAAGTCATATGGAACAAAGGATCATCTGTTGTTAAATAACAGATTTACTCACTGGCCCTCTTCAAGAGAAATCTTGATGAGTGGATGAGAAATAGAAAATTCACCCTGGGGATCACTCTAGTGGCTCTACTCGACAGAAGTACTGGAAACTGAGGTCAGGTGGCATGATGCCAGGGTAATCCTATGGGCTAGGCTTGTAAAGGCTCCAGGGCCATTAGCCTAGTACACACCTATGAACCTATGAAATAAAGTCATAGTGGAGAACTGTAAAAAGGGGAAGGGTCTAAGTATGGCATGGACTGACTACAAAAAAGCATTTGACAGTATCCCACATTCATAGATAAAAGAGTGCTTAAAAATGTATAAAATACACCCTATACTGATAAACTGCATCACAGCAACCATGAAGCAGTGGCAAACCACTTTGGAGTTGAGCCATGATAAAGGACAAATTATTATTCCAGGGATAAAAACTCAAAGGAGGATATTCCAGGGTGACTCTCTGTCACCTCTGCTATTATGTCTTGCCCTTAACCCATTAAGCTGTCTACTTAACAGATTAGGCCATGGCTATAATTTGGCTCATAGAAAACAACAAAGTGTAAAGACTTCTCATCTTCTCTTTGTTGATGATATAAAACTGTATAGTTCATCAGATGAGGTACTGAAAGCACAACTGCAAGTAGTCAAAACTTTTTCGGATGATATAAGAATGTAATTTGGTCTTGATAAATGTGCAAAAGCAACTTTAAAACAGGAAAACTGCAGCACCAAGAAAACATCAGTTTGGGACAAGAATGTGATATAGAAGAACTTGAGCAAGAGGGAGTGTATAAATATTTAGGAATTGATGAAGGATCAACAATAAAACATGAACAAATGAGAATAAAACTTAGTAAGGGATATTTTAGAAGACTTAAATTAATTCTGAAAATAGCGCTGACATCTAGGAACAAAATTCAAGCTATAAACTAATCTGCTTTCCCTGTCCTAACTTACAGTTTTGGAGTAATTGACTGGCCCCAAAAGGTGTTGGATAGATTCGATAAGAAAACAAGAAGAATGCTTCATCCTCATCAAATGATTTATAAAAATCAGTACATACCAAGATTACATATTCCCCATTCTGAAGGAGGTATGGGACTCCTTGAAACTGATTACATATATAGATTTGCAATCATGGGACTGCACACATATCTGCTGACCTCACAAGACCAAACATAGCGAAAGTTGTGAAACATCAGGGGAAAAAATCTAAGATGACTTCCCTGCTTAGTCTATCGGAATCAAGCAAGAGTGGAACTCAAACCAGAAGTACATAACAATCAGGCAGCAATTGAATGTCCCAAAAAAGAAAAGAAAGAATTTAAGGTGAAGGATCAGATGAGAAGGCAAAGAAATGTGGAAAATGCATGAATATAGTTGAAAGTATAGAAAACTCCTGGAAGAATCTCATGTTGATCAAGACTGAACACAGTAATGGTTAAGGAGAAGCAAATTCAAACCAAAAGATGAAAGATTAATATTGGCAGCCCAAGATAGTGGGGTATGTACACATTCATTTACAAAATCCATTGAACGTGTGGAAGAAACAGACAAATGTAGGTTTTGTAAAGCAGAATTGGAAACAGTTGTACACCTTGTTGCTGGTTGTGACATACTAATGGCAGAAGGACTGTATACTGAAAGGCATAATAATGTGGCAAGACTGTTGCACTGAGGATTGTGCAAACATTATGGTATTGAAGTAGCTGAAAAACATTGGAAACATGAGCCACAAAGCATCATAGGAAATGATAAAAGTCTACATCACCTGGGATCAGCCATTACCCACAGTTAAAAAGATAGATGTGAGAAAACCAGATATAGTGGTCCATGAAAAGAAGACAAAAGTAGCATTGATCATTGAAATTGCTACAAATAGTGACTACAGTGTCTTGCGTACAGAGACATAAAGTCATAAAATTTCAGGTTTTGCAGGCAGACATGAAGGCAATGTGGAAGAAAGATCTCCAGACACTCCAAATACTAGTAGGAGCAATGGGTCTTATAAAAAAGAATCTACAATTGTATTTAGATATGTTACCAATAGATGTAACTCCATACGAATAGCAGGAGGAATCACTACTGGGCACATTGCAGGTGCTGCAAAGAGCACTTCTGCTGACATCAAAGATTGAAACAATACTAATTTCATGAACTTTAATACACTTTGACTTAGGAATGGGGTCTATTCCCATCATGTTATTAGAAACCCAAAAGACTTGGAAAAATTAAAAGTTAGGGATTAATCCTTACGTCACTAGATGAGTAGCCAATTGGCTCACTGACAGAGCACATACTGTCAAAGTTGGTGACTCCACCTCTATCAGTAGACCTGTCACCAGTGGCAAACCACAGTGTTCTGTGCTGGGTCCTTTACTGTTCAGAATCTACTTCTCGGAAGTCAGGCTAAATTAGATGGCCTTTGGATTACCAAGTTCACTGATGACTGCAAATTGGGTGCAATCATTGAGTCTCCCAACGATGATAACATGCTATAGGAAGGGCTAACACAGACAAATGACTGGTACCAAAACCACTTCCTAATTCTGTCATTTGTTGGGAGTTCCCACACTGCTGTCTTTAAAACTTGGGCTGCTTCCTACTCCTTTTTTATTTTAGGTTTACTTGGTTGCACAGAGATGTAGGAACAGCCCAGTTATTGCTTCATATTGTAAAGGCATGAAAATCTGTATGACTGGATCAGTAGCATACTTAACGAGTACCTTTCTGTCATGTCCCAGTTTTGAGGACATGCAGACAATCTTTTCTGGCTTTCTTTTTACAGCATACGTGTGCAGTTTCCCTCCTGGTTAATCTTGGAGGAGGAGTGAATACCATTGGAATTTCATATGTCATATTGTTGGTGTAAAATATGTTCTTTTTAAATTGTAAATGAATATTACAAGCTGCCCATGATTATGTCTTTTAGGGTTTGCCATCATTAGATGGCGATTGTGAGTGAAGTACAGAATTTATTTCCAAACCATTTCTGAATGCCAGTTGTTGTTGTGTCTTTCGGGTTTTCCTGGTTGGGGGTCGCCACAGAGGAACTCAAGTCCGCTAATGATTGGCAGAAGATTTTTATATGCCAAGTTGCCAGCACTGACGCACAACCTTCAATGAAGGCAAGCCCCTTCATGCATGTCTCCAAACAGCAGACGCTTTAGCTGAGAATCGAACGGGACAACGTCTTGCTGTGAGGCGACAATGCCAGTACGGAAACAAATTCTGATACTGCTTGTAGTCAGTGCTGAAGCACTTGCTTCAATCTCTTTGTAGGGGGTATATGTGGCTACAATTGGTGAATGCCAGGCACTTTTAACTTTGTTTTTGTCTCGTAAAATGGATTGTAACTCACTGTGGATGTATGAGTCAGTAATGCCATACATTAATGTTTTAAAGAGTGTGCACTTGTGGGTTGTCAAAGTGTGACTGATTTGGTTAAGGTTAGTTAATGCTGGATGCTGTAAAAATGTTTTGTACAAGCAATGTAAATGTTTACAGTGTTTAGTGTGATCTGTGTATGGCAGTGTGAAATGTTTATTATCAGTATGGCATGTCTTGTACATAAAATGTTAAATATATGCACTATTTGTGCATGGATTATGTTTGGCAGGAAGAGTGAGCCAGTCAGTGCAATATTAGACATTTAAGAAAACTTGTCACTGCTTGTGAAATATGGAAAACTGTATTTTCTAAACAGTTGCACTTAATGCTGTTTGCTAAGCTAATATGACTAGAAAAAACAGTTAATAAAGATATGGCAAAATATTTACTTTTAATTTTTTGTGAAATATGCTAGTTTATGTAATCCTGATGAGTGTCTCTTTAGGTGAGCCTCTGAGGAAGTAGTGAGCATTGTATCAGAAATGGAATGGGCATTTTTAATGTCTTGGTATAGTGGGCCACGAGTATGTTACTTTGAAAAACAGTCAACATGGGAAGTAGGTGTGTTGGGTGGCAAGTCTGTATTGCTGCATCACTGGTTGCATGAGTCTGAATGAGAGCACAGACTAGAAGATGATAGAGTCGGACTGATTTAGAGTGAAGAACTGGGGGGAAACATTAATACAAGATAGGTGATGAGATAAGGTTGTTATTAGTGTAGGGATGAGGAAAAAGGGATAAAGAGGGACAACTGGTGATTTGTTGCACTGCAGAAGGTTTGCTGAGTTGAAATGGAAAGTTAGAGAGGAGATGGTAGAAAAGGCAGACCTCAGAATGATAGATTCCTGGATAAGAGAAGCTACCACTACATTGCTGGCTGTACTGATTACATTTTTTTAATTTTGTTTTGGAAACTGCAACCATCTGCTGCGTGTACGAGACCTTAAGCAGTCCTCTGTTATTTGAGTTTGATACCCTGTGGCTGCAGTGGTGAGCACCATTTATTTCTTTTGCTCTCAGCTTTAAAGCTAAGAACACCACTGTAAAGTACTGACTCATTGTTTTTATTTGAATGTGATGGAAGCATCAGAATAAACGTCAGTTTTACTAAGAGCTGCTGGAGAACAAATGTTTAATATTACTTAATCTACAAAGTCCTGCAGTACAACACTTAAAGTGCTGCTTACCTTTTAAAGGGACAGTTTAATCTAGAACAAAGTGTGATGGTGAACATTTTAGATTTAATTATTGCAATAGAAGAGTGCACAGGTTTGTCACTTAGTGCATTATAGAGCTGAACACATTACTTCTGCACTTTAATTATGGGAAGCTTTTGGCAACTCTATCCAGGCTCAGGACTTGCTGTCTAGGAGTAGGCATCTGTATCCAGATTCATGTATTGCTATCTGGGGGGAGACATCAGTGTCCAGGCTGAGGTCTTGCTGTCTGGGGACAAGTGTCTGTTCCAGGCTCAGGTCCTGCCATCTGGTGGGAGGTGTCTGTGTTTAGGCTTAGGTCCTGCTATCTGGTGGAGGCATCTGTGTCCGGTCTCAGGTTCTACTGTCTGGTGGGAGCCGTCTGTGTCCAGACTCAGGTCCTACTTTCTGGTTGGAGGCGTCTGTGTCCAGGCTCAGGTCCTACTTTCTAGGGGGAGATGTCTGTGTCCAGGCTGAGGTCCTACTGTCTGATAGGAGGCATCTGTGTCCGGGCTCAGATCCTGCTGTCAAGGGGAAGGCATTTGTGCCCAGGCTCTTCAGATGAATGGGATACTTGATAACACAAACATGTCGTTTTTGGTTGGAAATTTTATGAATGTATGGCACATGCCAAATTATTATATTAATAACCTGAATCAGATGATTACATGTTATTTAATGGTATCATATAAAAGCTCACATTATGCTGCAAAAGTTGTCAGTGATCCCAACTATTTGTGTACTACCATTTGGCAAATACTCAAACTTGTTCAATCATAAAATACACTTATTGGCATGAGTATCATATCTCTGTACATATTTCTGGCATTGTGCACTTTGACAGATTATGATCCAGTCTTTCAGATGCCCAGTCATCAGAAAAGTGAAGAATAGCTCCTCAGATGAATGGGGTACTTAGTAACACAAAATCTGAGTTTTTGATTGGAAACGTGTATGACATAAATCAATAATTATATTAATAACATGAAAAAAAGGTGATTACATGGTATCAAATGAAAATATACACAATGGTGAAAAACACTTTGCAGGGATAGTTGGTGTCTGACTAGCACTGCACGTATTTGTCCATTAAATATGCATACCATTCATAATTATGAAAATATTTCAAAAATGGAGTGGCATCTACAAAGTCACTCTGATAGTTGGTGTCTGTCTACTATGGTTAGGATCTATATTAGATCATCGAACGCTTAAAAAAGCGAATGATGAATAATCGAACCCATGTAATTGAAAGCTTATAATCTCAAAAGCTCAGAACAGTAGGCACCCCTACTTAAATATACCAACTCCGAGATTGCACTACAGTGCCAAAAACAGCAAAATAGCGAAGCGGCCAAATTTTTTCCCTGGGAAAGAATTTGCTTAAAAGCCGCTTTGCTATTTTGCGTTTTTGTTGTTTTAAGTTTGAACAAGACGCATTCGATATAATGCATCTTCGGTCATCTAATAGGAACCCAATGGTTACACAGATATTAATATTTATTTGCATAATTATAAGTAAATGTATATATTATCTAATTACTTGTTCAATATAAAATTATTATGTCTAGCTGACATATTACTGTTGCAAAGAGGAGTGTGTGCTGAATTACTTATGTATTTTAACTTTTTTTGTAACTTGAAATTCCGTTCAGGCTCATTGTGAAAGAGTTAGAGTCCCTCCTCACCACCATGGGTGGTGTTACAAACAACTCTGTCATGGTGTACTCCAATTATACAATGTAATATTTTAAAAAGAAATCTGTTACTTACTCATACTGTATAAAACAGACTCTTTTCACTGCATTGCTGTATGCAGACTCAGCAAGGGAGAGTTAATGATTCCACCCCGTGTTCATGCCTCTAGTGATGCAATAGTGAGATAATTGTGAATTGCTATAGGATGTGAGCTTCATTTATTACATTTCTGCTGCATTTTTACTGATTGCATTTTACTTAATCTGGGGACCTTGGTCATGTTGTATTACTCTCACTAGTGTGAACTGTGAATTGCTGCAGGATCTGAGCATTACATAAAATTATGAGTTATGTACTTACCATAACTTGGTATCTTTGTTGTCTTCTTTCATTCCTCCTCACAGTTGGGTTATGGATCCAACTTGGCCACATTTTTTACAGACTAGGATCCAAGTCACAAGCTCCTCCCATTTCCCACAATGCACTGTCCTCTGCCTAACTCCCTCAGATTGAGTTTGCTGCCCCAATAGCTTATAGAGTGCAGAAAAAATAGAAGGAAATATGAATTAGGAAACAACAGCTCAAAACTTGGAACATCAGTTCCTAAAGAGTTCTCTCTAGGTCTTCTAGAGCACTGGGAGGGGTATGGCTGGGAGGGAAGGGGAGGAGGAAGGAAAGATGAGGTAGTCATAAACCTAGATGAATAGGTCTTAAGAGGTTGAGGTTAACTGTAGTCCATTCTTGGCATTTGGAAGAAAAATGACAGTTGTATGGACTGATTGAGGTTGGATTCTGTAGCTTCCTTGGCCATGAAAGAGGGATTACTACGAAAGGCCACCCTCCCTTTATAGAAGATGATTTAAGGAGGCTTAGAAGACAGTGCCTGAATCTCAGAAATTCTTTTTGCTGAAGTAATGGGGATAAGAAAGACGGTTTTCCATGACCGAAACTTCAAGTCACAAACACTAGCTGGTTCAAAGGGTGTTTGACTTAGGCCTTGTAAGACCATAGTCAGATCCCATGGAGGGGAAGGGTATTTAACTGGCAGTCTGAGAAAGAAGATTCTTTTCAAGAAAGCCTTGCACAAGAAATTGCTGGGGAACTAAAGACATTACTGGAATGGAAGTTAGAAATGGCTGCCAATTGAAGTTTGATAGTGGAAAAACTGTCTCCCTCTTTGAAAAGAGATGTGAGGGAAAGAATGATAGCAGATATTGGAGCTGAAAAACAGTCAATGTTCTCTTTGGAGGCCCAGAAATCAGTTTTCCACTTACTCCTATAGACTTTCTTGGTAGCAGGTTTCTGGGAAGCTAGTATAATATCCCAGACAGGGGAATCAAGCCTGGACCTTCGTACAATCACTGGAAGTGGAGAAACAGCAGTTTGAGGGATATCAGAATGGGATGAAAATCCTCTGTTGGGTGAAGGAGGAGGTCCTGTTTTGGTTCCAGTATCCATGGAGGATATTTCATAGGAGACTAGAGGAAGAGGAACCAAATCTAATGAGGCGAGTAGGGGGCAATGAGGATTACCGAGGTCTTCAAACATTTTGCTTTCAGTAGAAATTTTGTGATCAAAGGTAGAAGAGGATAAGCATAGAGGAGACTGGGGAGCCAATCGTGAACCAGAGCATTCCTTGCAGACTCCCCCAGAAGGGGGATCAGACCGAAGGAGTTGCCGGACTTGACGTTGCGGGGGGATGCAAAAAGGTTGTAGCATGGCTGGCCCCAGTGGTTGAAAATCAGGACTGCTACTGATTGGTTGAGGGACCACTCATAAGGGATCAGGATGGACCTGCTGAGTTTGTCTGCTAAAACGCTGGATTTCCCCGGTATGTGAGTTGCAAGTAGAAAGTGGTCTGAAGGTATCACCCATTCCCAGACCCTCATGGCCTCTCTGCACAATGGGTAAGAGCGGGTTTCTCCTTGCTTGTTGATGTACCACACCACTGAAATGTTGTCTGTGTGGACTGCAATGGTTCCTAGAGGGAGAATATCCTGAAAAGCTTGCAACATGAGAAGGACTGCCCTCATCTCCAGAACATTGATATGCAATCTGATCTCTATGTGTGACCATGTGCTCTGGACCATATTTCCCCCTCACCCCAGCTGGGAAGCATCAGTGGACACCATGGCTAAGGGGGAAGAAGAAAGGAAAGGCCTGCCGATTGTCAGGTCATCCAACAACAGCCACCATTGGCAATGTGTTCTGCAAACTGAAGTCAACTTGATAGGAGCAGATAGAGGCTGGTAGAGAATAGAACACTGAACAGCCAAGGTCCACTGAAGTACTCGCATAATATACCTTGCTAACAGGAGTAACGGAATGGCAGTCGCCAGAGATCCAAGAGCATGAAGTATCAGTCTTGCATGTAGGGAAGGCCAGCTTAAGATTGCTTGAACATGATCTCTCAATGTCTGCACATGACGAGGTGGAACAACTGCAATCTGATTCACTGTGTCCAAGGAAGCCCTGATAAATTCTAAACTCTGAAATGGAGATAGACTCAACTTTAAAACAAAGACCAAGTCAGCAGCACCTTGTCCCAACACAACAGATGTAACAGGAATCCGATAAAAGTAAAAACAAGAACCATTTAATTTTAAGCTTGCTGCAAAATGTAGCAACTTCTTCAGAAACACATACAAAGTTTCAAAGAGCAGTGTTTAAGTAATAAAGTCATATCACATGATAGACACACCTCTCTCTAATGGATTTTTTTAAAAAAGACCTTCACTAAAAAAGCACACACATTATTCATAAATACATATTAAACTAGCTGCAAGTTTACCAAAAAAACTAAATCAAAACTCTTGTCAATTACAGTTTTGAATGTTGTTAATTAACCAAACAGAACATTGAGTTCAAAACATTAAGTTCGAAAAACATTAAATTCAAACCACAATGTACAACCCAACCTCAAATTCACTTTACTATTAGTTGTTCATACAAGTATAGATGTGAATATACTCACAAATTATTATTCCAGGATAAAACTCAAAGGAGGATATTCCAGGGTGACTCTCTGTCACCTCTGCTATTATGTCTTGCCCTTAACCCATTAAGCTGTCTACTTAACAGATTAGGCCATGGCTATAATTTGGCTCCTAGAAAACAACAAAGTGTAAAGACTTCTCATCTTCTCTTTGTTGATGATATAAAACTGTATAGTTCATCAGATGAGGTACTGAAAGCACAACTGCAAGTAGTCAAAACTTTTTCGGATGATATAAGAATGTAATTTGGTCTTGATAAATGTGCAAAAGCAACTTTAAAACAGGAAAGCTACAGCACCAAGAAAACATCAGTTTGGGACAAGAATGTGATATAGAAGAACTTGAGCAAGAGGGAGTGTATAAATATTTAGGAATTGATGAAGGATCAACAATAAAACATGAACAAATGAGAATAAAACTTAGTAAGGGATATTTTAGAAGACAAATTAGTTCTGAAAATAGCGTTGACATCTAGGAACAAAATTCAAGCTATAAACTAATCTGCTTTCCCTATCCTAACTTACAGTTTTGAAGTGATTGACTGGCCCCAAAAGGTGTTGGATAGATTAGATAAGAAAACAAGAAGGATGCTTCATCCTCATCAAATGATTTATAAAAATCAGTACATACCAAGATTATATATTCCCCATTCTGAAGAAGGTATGGGCCTCCTCGAAACTGATTACATGTATAGATTTGCAATCGTGGGACTGCACACATATCTGCTGACCTCACAAGACCAAACGTAGCAAAAGTTGTGAAACATCAGGGGAATAAATCTAAGATGACGTCCCTGCTTAGTCTATCGGGGTCAAGCAGGAGTGGAACTCAAACCAGAAGTACATAAAAATCAGGCAGCAAAAAACAAAAGAAAGAATTTAAGATGAAGGATCAGATGAGAAGGCAAGAAATGTGGAAAATGCACAAATATAGTTGAAAGTATAGAAAACTCCTGGAAGAACCTCATGTTGATCAAAACTGAACACAGGAATGGTTAAGGAAAGGCAAATTCAAACCAAAAGATGAAAGATTAATATTGGCAGCCCAATATAGTGGGGTATGTACATGTTCGTTTACAAAGGCCATTGAACATGTGGAAGAAACAGACAAATGTAGGTTTTGTAAAACAATTGGAAACAGTCACACACCTTGTTGCTGGTTGTGACATACTAATGGCAGAGGGACTGTATACTGAAAGGCATAATAATGCGGCAAGACTGTTGCACTGGGGATTATGTAAGCATTATGGTACTGTAGTAGCTGAAAAACATTGGAAACATGAGCCACAAAGCATCATAGGAAATGATAAAAGTCTACATCACCTGGGATCAGCCATTACCCACAGTTAAAAAGATAGATGTTAGAAAACCAGATATAGTGGTCCATGAAAAGAAGACAAAAGTAGCATTGATCACTGAAATCGCTACACACAGTGACTACAGTGTCTTGCGTACAGAGACATAAAGTCATAAAATATCAGGCTTTGCAGGCAGAAATGAGGGCAATGCAGAGGAAAGATACCCAGACACTCCAAATACTAGTAGGAGCAATGGGTCTTATAAAAAAGAATCTACAATTGTATTTAGATATGTTACCAATACATGTAACTCCATACGAATAGCAGGAGGAGTCACTACTGGGCACATTGCAGGTGCTGCAAAGAGCACTTCTGGCTGATATCAAAGATTTAAACAATACTAATTTCATGAACTTTAATACACTTTGACTTAGGAATGGGGTCCATTCCCATCATGTTATTAGAAACCCAAAAGACTTGGAGAAATTAAAAATTATGGATTAACCCTTACATTACTAGATAGGTAGCCAATTGGCTCACTGACAGAGCACATACTGTCAAAGTTGGTGACTCCACCTCTAACAGTAGACCTGTCACCAGTGGCAAACCACAGTGTTCTGTGCTGGGTCCTTTACTGTTCAGAATCTACTTCTCGGAAGTCAGGCTAAATTAGATGGCCTTTGGATTACCAAGTTCACTGATGACTGCAAATTGGGTGCAATCATTGAGTCTCCCAACGATGATAACATGCTATAGGAAGGGCTAACACAGACAAATGACTGGTACCAAAACCACTTCCTAATTCTGTCATTTGTTGGGAGTTCCCACACTGCTGTCTTTAAAACTTGGGCTGCTTCCTACTCCTTTTTTATTTTAGGTTTACTTGGTTGCACAGAGATGTAGGAACAGCCCAGTTATTGCTTCATATTGTAAAGGCATGAAAATCTGTATGACTGGATCAGTAGCATACTTAACGAGTACCTTTCTGTCATGTCCCAGTTTTGAGGACATGCAGACAATCTTTTCTGGCTTTCTTTTTACAGCATACGTGTGCAGTTTCCCTCCTGGTTAATCTTGGAGGAGGTTGGTGCAAAATATGTTCTTTTTAAATTGTAAATGAATATTACAAGCTGCCCATGATTATGTCTTTTAGGGTTTGCCACCATTAGATGGCGATTGTGAGTGAAGTACAGAATTTATTTCCAAACCATTCCTTTATGCCAGTTGTTGTTGTGTCTTTTGGCTTTTCCTGGTTAGGGGTCACCACAGCGGAACTCCGGTCTGCTAATGATTGGCAGAAGATTTTTATGTGCCAAGTTGCCAGCCCTGATGCACAACCTTCAACAAAGGTACACCCCTTCACACATGTCTCCACACAGCAGACACTTTAGCTGAGAATCGAACGGGACGTCTTGCTGTGAGGCGACAATGCCAGTACGGAAACAAATTCTGATACTGCTTGTAGTCAGTGCTGAAGCACTTGCTTCAGTCTCTTTGTAAGGGGTATATGTGGCTTCAATTGGTGAATATCAGGTACTTTTAACTTTGTTTTTGTCTCGTAAAATAGATTGTAAGCCACTGCGGATGTATGAGTCAGTAATGCCATACATTAATGTTTTAAAGAGTGTGGTGCACTTGTGGGTTGTCAAAGTGTGACTGATTTGGTTAAGGTTAGTTAATGCTAGATGCTGTAAAAATGTTTTGTACAGGCAATGTAATTGTTTACAGTGTTTAGTGTGATCTGTGTATGGCAGTGTGAAATGTTTATTATCAGTATGGCATGTCTTGTACATAAAATGTTAAATACATGCACTATTTGTGCATGGATTATGTTTGGCAGGAAGAGTGAGCCAGTCAATGCAATATTAGATATTTAAGAAAACTTGTTAGATAACTGCTTGTGAAATATGGAAAACTGTACTTTGTGAACAGTTTGCACTTAATCCTGTTTGCTAAGCTAATATGACTAGAAAAAACAGTTAATAAAGATATGGCAAAATATTTACTTTTAATTTTTTTGTGAAATATGCTAGTTGATGTAATCCTGATAAGTGTCTCTTTAGGTGAGCCTCTGAGGAAGTAGTGAGCATTGTATCAGAAATGGAATGAGCATTTTTAATGTCTTGGTATAGTGGGCCACAAGTATGTTACTTTGAAGAACAGTCAACATGGGAAGTAGGTGTGTTGGGTGGCAAGTCTGTATTGCTGCATCACTGGTTGCATGAGTCTGAATGAGAGCACAGACTAGAAGATGATAGAGTCGGACTGATTTAGGGTGGAGAACGGGGGGGAAACATTAATAAAAGACAGGTGATGAGATAAGGTTGTTTTTAGTGTAGGGATGAGGAAAAAGGGATAAAGAGGGACAAGTGGTGATTTGTTGCACTGCAGAAGGTTTGCTGAGTTGAAATGGAAAGTTAGAGAGGAGATGGTAGAAAAGGCAGACCTCAGAATAATAGAGTCCTGGATAAGAGAAGCTACCACTACATTGCTGGCTGTACTGATTACATTTTTTTAATTTTGTTTTGGAAACTGCAATCATCTGCTGCGTGTACGAGACCTTAAGCAGTCCTCTGTTATTTGAGTTTGATACCCTGTGGCTGCAGTGGTGAGCACCATTTATTTCTTTTGCTCTCAGCTTTAAAGCTAAGAACACCACTGTAAAGTACTGACTCATTGTTTTTATTTGAATGTGATGGAAGCATCAGAATAAACGTCAGTTTTACTAAGAGCTGCTGGAGAACAAATGTTTAATATTACTTAATCTACAAAGTCCTGCAGTACAACACTTAAAGTGCTGCTTACCTTTTAAAGGGACAGTTTAATCTAGAACAAAGTGTGATGGTGAACATTTTAGATTTAATTATTGCACTAGAAGAGTGCACAGGTTTGTCACTTAGTGCACTATAGAGCTGAACACATTACTTCTGCACTTTAATTATGGGAAGCTTTTGGCAACTCTATCCAGGCTAAGGTCTTGCTGTCTAGGAGTAGGCGTTTGTATCCAGACTGATGTCTTGCTATCTGGGGGGAGACATCAGTGTCCAGGCTGAGGTCTTGCTGTCTGGGGACAAGTGTCTGTTACGGGCTCAGGTCCTGCTGTCTGGTGGGAGGCATCTGTGTTTAGGCTCAGGTCCTGCTGTCTGGTGGGAGGCATCTGTGTCCGGGCTCAGTTCCTACTGTCTGGTGGGAGGCGTCTGTGTCCGGGCTCAGGTCCTACTTTCTGGTTGGAGGTGTTTGTGTCCAGGCTCAGGTCCTACTGTCTAGGGGGAGATGTCTGTGTCCAAGCTGAGGTCCTACTGTCTGGTAGGAGGCGTCTGTGTCTGGGCTCAGATCCTGCTGTCTAGGGGAAGGCATTTGTGCCCAAGCTCTTCAGATGAATGGAATACTTGATAACACAAAAATTTTGTTTTTTGGTTGGAAATTTTATGAATGTATGGCACATGCCAAATTATTATATTAATAACCTGAATCAGATGAGTACATGTTATTTAATGATATCAAATGAAAGCTCACATTATGCTGCAAAAGTTGCCACTGATCCCAACTATTTGTGTACTACCATTTGGCAAATACTCAGACTTGTTCAATCATAAAATATGCTTATTGGCATGAGTATCATATTTCTGTACATATTTCTGGCATTGTGCACTTTGACAGATTATGGTCTTTCAGATGCCCAGTCATCAGAGAAGTGAAAAATGGCTCCTCAGATGAATGGGGTACTTAGTAACACAAAATTTGAGTTTTTGATTGGAAACGTGTATGGCATAAATCAATAATTATATTAATAACATGAACAAAAAGGTGATTAAAATATAGACAATGGTGAAAAACACTTTGCACGGATAGTTGGTGTCTGACTAGCACTGCACATATTTGTCCATTACATATGCACACCATTCATAATTATGAAAATATTTCAAAAATGGAGTGGCATCTACAAAGTCACTCTGATAGTTGGAGTCGGTCTACTATGGTTAGGATCTATATTATATCACTGAATGTTTAAAAAAGCGAACGATGAATAATCAAACCCATGTAAGTGAAAGCTTACAATCTCAAAAGCTCAGAACAGTAGGCACCCCTACTTAAATATACCAATTCCGAGATCGCACTACAGTGCCAAAAACGGCAAAATAGTGATGCGGCCAAATGTTTTCCCTGGGGAAGAATTAACTTAAAAGCCACTTTGCTATTTTGTGTTTTTGTTGTTTTAAGTTTGAAAAAGATGCATTCGATATAATGCGTCTTCGGTCATCTAATAGGAACCCTATGGTTACATAGATATTAATATTTATTTGCATAATTATAAGTAAAAGAATATATTATCTAATTACTTGTTCAATATAACATTATTATGTCTAGCCGACATATTACTGTTGCAAAGAGGAGTGTGTGCTGAATTACTTATGTATTTTAACTTTTTTTGTAACTTGAAATTCCATTCAGACTCAGTGTGAAAGAGTTACATTAGAGTCCCTCCTTACCACCATGGGTGGTGTCACAAACAACTCTGTCATGGTGTACTCCGATTATACAATGTAATATTTTAAAAATAAATCTGTTACTTACTCATACTGTATAAAACAGACTCTTTTCACTTCATTGCTGTATGCAGACTCAGCAAGGGAGAGTTAAGGACCGCACCCCATGTGTTCATGCCTCTAGTGATGCAATAGTGAGAGAATTGTGAATTGCTATAGGATGTGAGCTTCCTTTATTACATTTCTGCTGCATTTTACTGATTGCATTTTACTTAATCTGGGAACCTTGGTCATGTTGTATTACTCTCACTAGTGCGAACTGTGAATTGCTGCAGGATCTGAGCATTACATATAATTATGAGTTATATACTTACCATAACTTGATATCTTTGTTGTCTTCTTTCATTCCTCCTCACAGTTGGGTTATGGATCCAACTTGGCCACATTTTTTACAGACTAGGATCCAAGTCACAAGCTCTTCCCACCTCCCACAATGCACTGTCTCTGCCTAACTCCCTCAGATTGAGTTTGCTGCCCCAATAGCTTTTAGGATGTAGAATAAATAGAAGGAAGTATGAATTAGGAAACAGCAGCTCAAAACTAGGAACATCAGTTCCTAAAGAGTTTTCTCTAGGTCTTCTAGAGCACTGGGAGGGGTATGGCCGTGAGGGAAGGGGAGGAGGAAGGAAAGATGAGGTAGACATAGACCTAGTTGAGTAGGTCTTAGGAGGATGAGGTTAACTGTGGTCCATTCTTGGTATTTGGAAGAAAACTAACAGTTGTATGGACTGATTGAGGTTGGATTCTGTAGCTTCCTTGGCCATAAAAGAGGGATTACTACGAAAGGCCACCCTCCCTTTATGGAAGATGATGTAAGGAGGCTTAGAAGACAGTGCCTGAATCTCAGAAATTCTTTTGCTGAAGTAATGGGGATAAGAAAGACCATCTTCTATGACAGAAACTTCAAGTCACAAACACTAGCTGGTTCAAAGGGTGCTTGACTTAGGTCTTGTAAGGCCAAAGTAAGATCCCATGGGGGAAAGGGTTTTTAACTGGAGGTTTGAGAAAGAAGATTCCTTTCAAGAAAGCCTTGCACAATTTGGAAATTGCTGGGGAACTAAAGACATTACTGGAATGGAAGTTAGAAATGGCTGCCAATTGAAGTTTAATAGTGGAAAAACTGTCTCCCTCTTTGAAATGAGATGTGAGGGAAAGAAGGATAGCAGATTTTGGAGCTGAAAAAGAGTCAATATTCTCTTTGGAGGCCCAGAAAACAATTTTCCACTTACTCCTATAGACTTTCTTGGTAGCAGGTTTCTGGGAAGCTAGTATAATATCTCAGACAGGGGAATCAAGCCTGGACCTACGTACAATCACTGGAAGCGGAGAAGCCGAGCAGTTTGCGGGATATCAGAATGGGATGAAAATCCTCTGTCAGGTGAAGGAGGAGGTCCTGTTTGGGTTCCAGTATCCATGGAGGATATTTCATGGGAGACTAGAGAAAGAGGAACCAAATCTAATGATGCCAGTAGGGGGGCAATGAGGATTACCGAGGTCTTCAAACATTTTGCTTTCAGTAGAAATTTTGTGATCAAAGGTAGAAGAGGATAAGCATAGAGGAGACTGGGGAGCCAATCATGAACCAGAGCATTCCTCGCAGACTCCCTCAGAAGGGGGATCAGACCGAAGGAGTTGCTGGACTTGATGTTGCGGAGGGATGCAAAAAGGTTGTAGCATGGCTGGCCCCAGTGGTTGAAAATCAGGTCTGCTACTGATTGGTTGAGGGACCACTCATAAGGGATCAGGATGGACCTGCTGAGTTTGTCTGCCAAAACGCTGGATTTCCCCAGTATGTGAGTTGCAACTAGAAAGTGGTCCGAAGATATCACCCATTCCCAGACCCTCATGGCCTCTCTGCACAATGGGTAAGAGCGGGTTTCTCCTTGCTTGTTGATGTACCATGCCACTGACATCTTGTCTGTGTCGACTGCAATGGTTTCTAGAGGGAGAATATCCTGAAAAGCTTGCAACATGAGAAGGACTGCCCTCATCTCCAGAACACTGATATGCACTCTGGTCTCTATGTGTGACCATGTGCCCTGGACCATATTTCCCCTGAAATGCCGCCCCCCCACCCCAACTGGGAAGCATCTGTGGTCACCATGGCTAAGGGGGAAGAAGAAAGGAAAGGCCTGCCGATTGTCAGGTCATCCAACAACAGCCACCATTGGTGGTGTTTTCTGCAAACAGAAGTCAACTTGATAGGAGCAGATAGAGGCTGGTAGAGAATAGACCATTGAACAGCCAGGTTCCACTGAAGTACTCACATAATACACCTTACTAACAGGAGTAAGGGAATGGCAGCCGCCAGAGATCCAAGAGTCTGAAGTATCAGTCTTGCATGTAGGGAAGGCCGGCTTAAGATGGCTTGAACATGATCTCTCAATGTCTGCACATGACGAGGTGGAACAGCTGCAATCTGATTCACTGTGTCCAAGGAAGCCCCAATAAATTCTAAACTCTGAAATGGAGATAGACTCAACTTTAAAACAAAGACCAAGTCAGCAGCACCTTGTCCCAACACAACAGATGTAACAGGAATCCGATAAAAGTAAAAACAAGAACCATTTAATTTTAAGCGCTTTTCGTTGCCAAAATGTAGCAACTTCTTCAGAAACACATACAAAGTTTCAAAGAGCAGTGTTTAAGTAATAAAGTCATATCACATGATAGACACACCTCTCTCTAATGGATTTTTTAAAAAAAGACCTTCACTAAAAAAGCACACACATTATTCATAAATACATATTAAACTAGCTGCAAGTTTACCAAAAAAAAACTAAACCAAAACTCTTGTCAATTACAGTTATGAATGTTGTTAATTAACCAAACAAAACATTGAGTTCGAAAAACATTAAGTTCGAAAAACATTAAATTCAAACCACAATGTACAACCCAACCTCAAATTCACTCTACTATTAGTTGTTCATACAAGTATAGATGTGAATATACTCACAACCTAAACTAGTTACCGTTTCAGGCTTCTTCATTTCAATAAGCAAGCAATATTGCAAGCATCGTTCAGTCCTGGGGCCACAAATGCATTTAATCGAATTTGCCATGCTAATTCGTGTTCTTCCAAAAGTAAGTTCAATGGACCCCCTCTCATGTTACTTTGAATTTGGTCTATAGCCTTAAACAAGAATTTGTGGCCCACATTGTTCGCAATATGTCTTGCCAATGGATTGTCTATCTTGTTGACAGAAATAGCATAGGTGTGTTCATACACCCTGTCCCGCAGTCTACGTTCAGTCTTCCCCATGTAGAATGCGGGGCAGCAAACACACCTTGCTATATATACAACCAGTCTAGAATTACAATTAAGTTTGAATTTAATTTCAAACTTGTAGCCATTAGTACCAAATGTATTACCAACTTCTACAAATCTACACATCCTACAAGATTCACACATAGTCATCCCTGCATATCTATGTGTTTTAGTCTGATGGCCACCACTTTCAAGTAAATTCTTGAGGTTATAGCCTCTACGGAAAACTATATTTGGAACTGAACCCAATTTACTAAATAGTGAATTGTCACTTAGAATAAACTGCCAGTTTTTGTATAAAATAGATCTAACTTGGCCGCTATCTAAACAAAAAGTGGTAATAAATCCACCCTTAAAGTTAGAGACTGAGGTTTGTGTTATATCTAATTCACTAGAAAGGCTATCCTCCATACGGGGAGCCAGTCCATCATTACCTAAGTTGTTTAAACAAAGGATGGGGAGAACAACCCCTAGTCTCCTTTTTTCCGAGACTTCACTGATTAATGATCAGACTAATTCGCTAGGATACCCACGCTGTTCAAACATCCTACTTAACAAATCACATTCCTGATGGAAGTCAAACTCAAGTGCAACCATCCTAGCTGCCCTAATTAGTTGGCCTTTTACAATAGACCGCTTCTGGTAAAACAGGTGGCAGCTAGAAAAGTGTAGAAATGAGTTACAATATGTTTGTTTTCTAAAAATCTGGGATACATACCCCTTATTGACTTTATCTTTTGACAGTTTGACATCTAAATAATCAATTGTATCTGTATGGAATGTAGATGTAAATACAAGGAATTCAGTTGTAGAATTCAAGAAAGAAATGAATGTTTTAGCCTGTGTATCATTACCGTTAAATAACACAAAGATGTCATCCAAGAAACAGGTGTAAAAAACGAGGTTCGCCCTGGAGTGCTCAGCTTTGAAAACAAAAGTTTTTTCCCAGTACGCCATTACCAGGTTAGCAAAACTGGCACCACAGGGCAACCCCATAGTGACACCTCGTTTCTGTAAATAAAATTCTTTGTCGAATAAAAAGTAATTATTTGTGAGAATAATGTCCACTAAAGACTCCACTAAAGTAATTTCATGTAGTGGAGCATCCTTAGATCTGAGCAAAAGGCTGACCCATTCTATCCCTTCTGAGTGTGGAAAAGAAGTATACAAGTCTTCAACGTCAATAGTTAAAAAATTGTAACTAGCATTAAATTCCAATTTGTTAATACTTTCAAGGAAAGACCATGAATCCTTGCATACTTGTGGTTCTGACACAAGGTATTTTTTCAAAATACTATGCACTACCTTGGCACAGGGATATTTTATAGAACCCCTCCCATCTATCAATGGTCTCATGGGAGGGTTAAACACATCCTTGTGGATTTTAGATATCCCAAACATGATTGGGATTTTTGGCCAAGGCAGAGATATAAAATTAAATGTGTCAATGTCAATAGTACCATCTATAAAGAGGTCATTAAAGTAACCTTTGATTCGTTTATAAGCAGTATCAACCTCACTCAGAGAAGCTTTAGAATATGCATCAGTGTTTAACAAGTTGCGCTTTCTCACTGTATATTCATATTGGTCGAATACTACTACTAGTCCCCCACCCTTGTCGGGTTTAATCACCCATACATTAGCATTGCTCATAGATTGCAATAATAAGTTTTCACTTTGATTCACATTATTTAACCTTTTTGATGAAAAGATATTCTGAGAGTTCGACAAGTGTCTGAAATCTAGTTCACACACTTGTTCGAACATCTTCAAAGTAGGGTGTAATGGGGGGTTGTAAGTACTAGCCACCCTTAACCCGTGATCACCAGGGTTACTATTACCAAATAGTAAGTTAAAGTTTAACTTCCTCACAAAAAATTTTAGATCCATAACTGTTTTAACTAGGTTGAATGGTTTATCAGGTACAAATGTGCTACCTTTAGCTAATAAGTTAACCAAAGTAGGATCAATAAAAAATGAAAAGTTATAGATGTTAAAGTCACTGTCTCTGTTAGTAACAATGTTCAAAGCAGGAATTTTTTCAGTTGTTATTTCCTGCGTTTTAAATTGCATCGATTGCTCTTCTGATTCTGTTGGAATGATCTGTTCTTTGGGATCGCCCCTGTAGAAATGTCTTTCTGAAACATTTCACAATTACTATTAACAGGGGTACTGTTGTTGTTAGTCACTTGTTGTTGGTTACGATTATAATTGTTACTGTTGTTATTACGGATCCATTCACTACGTCTAATGACGGTCTGGTTATCATCAACAGACTGGTCCACATTATTAGATTACTGTACAACAGTAAAAGATTTAATTGTGTTAGAAATTTTGTTTGGTAAACTTGCAGCTAGTTTACTACGTATTTATGAATAATATGTGTGTGCTTTTTTAGTGAAGGTCTTTTTAAAAAAATCCATTAGAGAGAGATGTGCCTATCATGTGATATGACTTAATTACTTAAACACTGCTCTTTGAAAGTTTGTATGTGTTTCTGAAGAAGTTGCTACATTTTGGCAACGAAAAGCGCTTAAAATTAAATGGTTCTTGTTTTTACTTTTATCGGATTCCTGTTACATCTGTTGTGTTGGGACAAGTTGCTGCTGACTTGGTCTTTGTTTTTCAGTTGTTTATTGTTTCTCAAGTTTTATCTGTAGAATAGACTCGACTTTGTTAGGTGTATAGTAATACCCACATGACTGGCAAGATTGAAGAAGTAATCCCTGGTCTGGAGCAATTGATGCCTGGGTGGGGCAGTGAAGAGCCAGTCGTGCATATATATGGAAACACCCAGAGTCTTTGCAGTCTCAGGTGAGCTGCAACTACTGCCATGCATTTGGTAAACACCCTTGGGGCTGTGGTGAGTCCAAAGGGCAGAGCTCTGAATTGGTAGTGACTGGCATCCAGACAGAAGTGCAAATGACTTCCAAAGCATCTGTCTATTTTTATGTGATACTACATGTCCTTTAAGTCTACTGAGCATATCCAATCGTCCTTTCACATGGGTAGTAAAATGGACTGGACCATAACCATTTGGAACTTTGCCTTCTTTACAAACAAATTCAGTTTGCTTAGATCCAAAATGGGTCTCATGTCCCCGTTTTTTTCTGGCACGAAAAAGAAATGTGAGTAAGCTCTGAATCCTTTTTTTCAGTTGGGACCTCTTGGATGAGTCTTTTTTGCAGTAGTTCTTGGATCTCTGCTACAGCATACTCCATCTGACTGGGTGGAACATCAGGTAGTTTCTTTGACCTCTGGTGGAGGAAGGAAAAAGGGGATATAATAACTGCTGGATATAATCTTTAGCACCCATTTGTTTAGTGCCAGATTGGTCCAGGCTGTTGGGTGCAGTGAGAAACAACCCCCGACTGCATCCAGAGATGAGCAGGTGGGCAGTGCCTCAGGAACACTGATAGGGCTTATCAGAGAAGGGTACTCTGAAGCCCTGATTCTGCAGTGCCCCTCTGCCCCTGAGATGGCATCTCCCATTGAAACCTCCTCCTCTGCCTTTAGAGGAAGGCTCTCTGCACTCAACTTGGGAAGACCCCTGAGATTTTTAGAACAAGGTTTTCTTCCCACTGCACTGCTTTCTAGAAAAGGTGCATTGAGGTGTCAAAAACATGACCCCGATGGCAGACAAAGTCTTCCCCTCCTGCTTGCTGTGGGTTAGAGTCTCTTTGATAGATGGTCCGAAAAGAGAGGACCCATCAAACAGGGCATTCACAAAGGATGCATTAAAGGGTTGCATGAAATCACAAAGCCTCATCCAGGCATGTCTTCTGATAGCAATGCCTGAGCTAGCTGCCCCTTAGGCACCCTCTGTGGAATGGGAGATAAGCCTCATGGAAGAACTGGACAAGGATGAGAGAGCTGTCAGTTGGGGGGAGACGTTCTTGAAGTCCTCCGACATGATCTCTGCTAGAGAGCCTGAGAGTTCCTTAAGCAACTTCCTCTGCAATCGAATAAAATGTGCCGGGTAGTTTAACGCTCTCACTGAGAAAGTGACTGAAGCATAAACATGCTTACCAAACTGGTCCATTGCTTTGGACTCCCTGTTTGGCAGATGGACAGTGGAGCTCTGTTCAGCTAGCTTCTTTTTGACAGCAACTCTCACAACCATGGCATCAACTGGAATACCCTTGGTCCAATATGGTCTGTCCTTAGGAGGAGACCAGAACTTATCTAGTCATTTTGAGATCGGTTCAATAGAGTCCGGCTCCTTCCAGGCCCAGCGGGATACTAAATCCATGAGCTCATCTGCCGGGGGGACCACCCAAGATGTAGATAGGCCTATCCTGAAAGCCTCAAAAAGCATATACTCTTCCGAGGAAGGAGGTTGGGCAGACCAACCACCTCTCTGCCTCAGCATCTCTAAAATGTCTCCAAAGGAGACATCCTCCGGTGGTGATCTGGGGGATCCTTTCCCTTCATCAAAGTCCATGACCTCAGTGATGGACTCCAAGGGAGAGTCAATGTGCCTCCTTTTGCATGTCCTCTTAAGAGGGATCACCTCTGTGGAATGTTCAGGGGAGGTCTCAGATAATGAGGGGGCTCCCTCTAGGGGAAGAGCTTTGGAGAATTGTCTGGATGGACTGACTCTGGCCAGGCATGATAAGCTCAAGTCTCTGATCCAAGGGGGGGTCAATGGGAAGGGTCATAGCTCAGACAGACTGGATCCCTATGACTAGAGAAGGCCCTTTCCACAACTTGGAATACTGAAGGACCTGATGAATCCCTCCCCAGTTCCACAGGAGCCAAGACTACTGAAGAAGAAATGGCAGGGATCCCTGAGCCATGATTTCCAGGTAGAATCAGACCCAAACTGTCCAGCGCCAAAGTGACAAGAGGAACAGACTGCTCTGACAAGAGTTGGACCTGAGACCTTCCCCCTGGATCCAACGTGGACATTCCGGATCCAAGACCCACTGCAATCTGATGACAGTGGAGCAGAGGAAGTCAGGGCAACACTTGGAGTAAAAGAAGGGTAGCACCTCATACCAAACTCCAGCTCTCTCGGTTGGCTATGATCCTGGAACTCTAATAGCAAGGGACAGATCAGAGAAGGAGACTGTACTTGTAGTGAAAATGTTCGCAGAGCACAGAGGGGATAAGAATCTTTCTGATTATCCTGTCCATATCAACTTCCGAAAGGCTCCTAGAAGACCTGGAAGAAGGTACTGATGGAGGCTTAGAGTGCCTAATGGGCATCTGCTGCAGTCCGGAGGGAGAAGCAACTTTTATGCCCAGCACCAGTGTGGGACCCCTAACTACTGGATCCAAAGCCTTAGGATTAGAGGTGGATGTCATACCTTCGGGAGAACTGACAATCTGACAGATACAGGTCGGATCCGAAGAGTGCTTCAGATCCACCAGCACTGAAGTAGGTCTCAGATCCAAGCTCATCAGATCCGAGCATCTCGGAACTTTAGAGGATGGCTCTGAAGATGCCCTTGAGGACTTGTGAGGGTGTTTCTTTGAGTCAGATTGAGTCAGAAGACCCTGCCACACTCTAAGTGGGTTTGAGCCACTGGAGAGGTATTCGAAGAAGCAGGTAAGAAGCCCTTGAAAATTAATTTATTTTTGCAGTCATCAATAGCCCTGGGGTTAAAACCTTCACAAATGGAACAAACCAATGCTCAGGTCCCAGACAGTAGACACAAAGGTTGTGTGGATCACAGTCTGGAAATTTATAACCACACTCTGAACACCTTTTAAATCCTGCTGGTTTATCAGACATAGCTAAGCAAAAACAGTTAGGCCAACAGAAAGCACACTACCAACTCTACACAGCTAACACAGCAAAAAGGCAAACAGCAAAATAGTAAAAATTTATAACACTAACTTTTAACAGGAAAACATTTTTTTGTAACAACAAGCCTAAAAAAGCAGCTAGCAGAGCAAGAGAGAAAAAGTCCAGGCAAAGCCCCAAAGCAGAACAAGGAGAAAAAGGGAAGAAAATTCTAATGCTGCACTGCTATGAAAGCGGAGAAAACTACTACAAAAACACTTATCTGATAGAAGATCGAATTAAAATTATGGACAGATTCCTAACATTATTCTTTGTGTATAATGAATACCAATCAGTCTCTAAAACATCAAAAGTAACCTGATCAAAATTAAGATGATTAATCAACAGGCTGACAAATAAAAAATTTCGATAAAGATTTTATATATATATATATATATATATATATATATATATATATATATATATATATATATATACACACACACACATATATATATATATATATATATATATATATAGTAAACTCTCAGTTAACCGACACCCATGGGGATTTTGGTAGATGCCGGATAACTGTAGTTTCTGGTTGCCTGAGAGTTACCATTAAAAATAGGCTTGACTAATACTGTACCCTATACTATTTGTTTGGTTTGACTTGTTTTCAGGTTGGAGAGAGAGGGAATTTATTCCTTTCTTCCTTTTTAAAACTCTAAAAATGTAAGGTATATTTCTGCAGGGGAAAACAGAAAGTGCAACACATGAAAATTGTACTGTATTTCTTAATTTTTTTTTTTTGCTGGTTGCTTGAGAGTGCCAGTTGCTTGAGTTCCAACTGAGAGTTTACTATAGGTTTACAATAAAAATCTCACAACTGACGAGTGCTAGTGTTCAGGTATGCAACCTGAAATATCGTAAAATCCAATAACCGATCGTTCACATAACCAAAAGTGGGAATTAAAAAAAGTCAACAATTCAGGAATGTCGACTTTACTGAAAATACCTACACTTCCAGTTATGTGCTATGAAGGTTTTGCAGGGGGGCAAGCCCTCCTGCAATACCCACACCCCCTGCTACTTATATGTACAAACTCCGAAATCGCACTTGCATTGAAGGAAAGGGTAAATTTCCCAATCCTTACTATAGTGCATTCTCCATACAAAATAATGAATCCATAAGAGTGAATGCACACTAGCATTTGCTCTTGTGGATTCGTCATTTTAAAAGTCAATGTAACAATACCTTAGGAAAATGCAGGAGCTTTAGGAAGAGATGCCTGCATGATGTAACTTTTTACAGATGAGCACTGCATCTTGGGATACCTAGAGGCAGCCTAAACTATCAGAATTACTTCAAGATAACAGACCCCATATGGTCAGACTCAGAAATTATGTATAAAACTATTTAAAAACCTGTAAATAGTGTCAGAGTGGTGTTAAAATGTAGGAAACACCAAGCTATGATGAAATAGACGTGTTTTTTGAGTCTGTGGGTGTGGTTCTCCTTTAATTGCTACTATACAGTGAGGAAGTAGAAAGTTTGAATGAGTATGAGGAAAAAAGTGTAGATGAATTACGTATGAATAAAGCATTAGTACAGTTTGAAGCTGTTAAGAGAAATGTGATACAGACAGGTAAGAGGAGTTTGGATAAATCTGATAGTAACTGTTAGTCTGGTGTATGACACGAGGATTATCATTCAATATTTCACATGTTCGTACACTAACCTAAACACGCACCCACACACCCACACACACTACTACAGTATCTTACCCTAAAAACCAGTTTAAAAGTTACGTATCTTACTCTGGCCAGCAGCTTAAAGTTAAGGTAAAGTGAAACTTAATATCTTTTTTCTTTTATTGCATTTTACTTTAGTTTAAAAATACATTTTCTGCACCTATTTTTTATACTTTACCATTTAACTACTTTAAAGTAGTTTCCAAGTCACAGCTTTCAAGAAGGCATGCAATATCTTATTTTCCACTTTTTTTTTTTTGCATTTATGACAGTAATTAACCCATTATTACTTTAATTGTTCAGTAAGTTATTTTATTGTTTCATGTTACATAATCTGAATTAATCTGGACAGCTGTGGTAACAGTTTGTTTTTACTAATCCCAATGTTTTCTTCTCCCTCTATGCTTCTGCAATGACTCTTTGACAAACAATATACCAGTTTATATTCATATTCAGAATCTTAGCTTAAGTCACCCAGACATTTAAGGATTTTTAATTTCATGTTGAGAATGGACCCATTCCTAGGTCAGGGATCACTTCTAGCAAGTCTGAGTCACTAATGCTATGAGCTATGATATTTGTCCTTGCATGAATAGCCTGATGGCATATCTCATTAGTGCATGTACATGGCTCCTTTCATGTTGAATAAAATGACAGCATACAGACAATTTCCATATGTAAACCCCTTAGTGGATTTAATTGTTTTTCTCCTAGGATTTACTTTTTCTGAGATGTTTAAGGCTGTTTTAATGTCATATTGGAATTGGCCCCAATTGTGGAAGGGTACACTTGAAGTTAATGTGATTAATACAGGTTTTGATGCTTGCCAAACACACGTTCCTCAACAGCTGCTATGCCTCCTTCTGTAGGTCATATGGTATTACCAAGAACTGGCAGCATATTAACCCAGCTGAATTAAAGACCAATGGAATACAATGACTTTGCTCTATCTTGCTTTGGTTTCATTCTTCATGTTCTAATATTTTCAGATTTTGTCCTGCACAGTATACAGGTTTGCACAATCACAACAATGTGACAATTTCCATAAATGATGCCAGTTTTTGTCCTTTATTGTCCAACAGCATAATTCAGCAGCTTCTTCTCTAAAATGATACCAAGTTCGGTGGCTGATTTGTGATACTGCATTCTGCATACTTTTTTGTCTTTTCTTTGGCTTAATTTCCCGAAATGTTTAAGGTTTTTGGGCCACATTCCAATGTTAAGCCATAATTAAAGTGTACACAGTTAGTCATTATTGTTCACAGGTGTGTACTAGGCTAATGGCCCTGGAGCCTTTACAAGCCTAGCCCATAGGATTACCCTGGCATCGTGCCACCCGACCTTCATTCCCAGGGCCTCTGTCGAGTACAGCCACTGGAGTGATCCACTGGGTGAATTTTCTATTTCCCATCCACTCATCAAGATTTCTCTTGAAGAGGGCCAGTGAGGTGCACTGTTTAAAATATATAGGAAGTCTATTCCATAGCATGGGCAGTCTCTGTGTTATGAACCTGTCCCTCCAGCTTGTTCTGTTGATTGTGGTAATGAGGTTGAGGTCTCTAAAGCATGTGGTGCGGAAGGTTTGGAATTTCTTTAGATGTAGCATTTCTAAACAAAGCTGGGTCAGACAATGGCTTCTTAAGTCAAGCAGAGATCTAACTAGGCGAAATAAGACAGATAATGGGAGATTTTTTTAGTGTCCATACAGGACAAGTGTTTAAGGCCTAGGATCTTTTTGGTGAGGTACTTTTGTGGCCTCTCCAGTTGTTGCAGGTGTCTAGTGAGGCACATGCCAAATGGGTCATTGTACTCGATGATTGGCCTAATGAGGGAAGAGTAGAGGGAGACAATGACCTCTTTCTTCCTGGATGCAAAACCCTTAGGGATGAGATGTGCCACACAGACTTTCTGACCACAGTGGCAATGTGGTGGTCAAAAGAGAGGTTACTGTCAACCTGTGTTCCCAGATCTCTTATAACACCTTCTGTGTTCAGTGGACTACCATCAATGTGGTAATTCATGGGAACTGGGTTTTCCCAAAGGGTATGACGACACACTTTTTGGCATTGAGCTTAAAACCATGGGTCTGACACCAATAGCTGGTCTCAGTGAGGCTTTTCTGTAGTCAACATCACTTGGGGAGTTAATAACAGCTCCTAACTTGCAGTCGTCTGCAAACTTTGTCAGCCAGAGTCCCTTCATGTTGGCCTGGACTTCATAGAAGTAGATACCAAACAGGAGAGGACCCAGGACCGAACCCTGTGTGACTCCATGTGTGACTGGTCGGCAGTCTGACTTGGAGGCAGCTACTTTCACACTATGGGTTCTATCTATAAGCCAGTTTGCAACCCACCTAGTGATATAGGGGTTGATGCCTAGCTTAGTGAGTTTTTCTAGGATTCCTGAGTGGGGAATGGTATCAAAAGCTTTAACCAGATCAAGGTAGACTGTATGAACCACCTTGCCTTCCTCCACAGCTCTGGTGACTGACTCAAAGAAGTCGACCAGGTTGAGCAGGCATGATCTACCCTTCACAAAACCAAACTGTGTGGGATCCAGAGTTTGGAGATTCTCTATATCCTTGTTTATTAGGTCCATGATGATGCATTCCATAGCTTTACATATCAGACTCATCAGGCTAATGGGGGGATAGTTCCGAGGGTCTGTAGTCGCTCCTCCTTTGTGGAGAGAGATTACTGTAGCAGTGCACCATTCAGTAGGGACAAAGCCTATGGTGAGGCTGTGATTGAACAGGGCACACAGGTGAGATGCCAGTTCACTCTGTAGTACATGTAGAACAGCCAGATATTGTTAGGTCCCATAGAAGCCGTATTCTTGGCCTTGGACAGTGCTGTTGTAACCTGTGCAGCAGTAATACTATCTACTGGCATTGTGATTGGTCCTTTGGTGGGGAGAGAGTGGTAAAGTTGTCCCTGAATCTGTCAGCCAGTATATTGGCAATATCTGTTGGCTCGATATAGGAGGTACAATTGTGCATTAGCTCAGAGCAAATCTGGGTATTGTTGTGGAGATTCCTTACATAAATATAGAAGGCCTTGTGGTTGTCTTTACTATCTGCTGCAATTCTGTTTTCATAGCTAGCTTTAGAGGATTTGATGAGGCACCTCAAGTTTTTGCTGAGGATGATAAGGGAGTTCTTCCAGTCTTGGGACTTCACCTTATTCCGCATCAGTTTCCTCCTTCTGTTGTAGAGTTTGTTTATGGTAGAGGAGCACCAGATTGGCTTCCTTTTTTTGGAGGAGAGCATCTTGGTTCTATTGGGTATGGAGAGATCCATGCATTTGTGTACGTGTTCGTACAGTGCATTGGTGTATGATTCGGCAGTCATGCAACTATTCTGCATTTGCATGGGTGCTGTGAAGTTAGCCACCTCAGTTTTTAGGAGCCCAAAGTTAGCTGCAGAGAAGTTTTTCATGGTGGTTACCTTTACTGGGTGGGAGGGATGTGGATTTCCAAGGTGATTAGTTTGTGGTTGGATCTAACCAGGGAGGAGTTGACTATTGATGTAGAGCAATGGTCGCCCATATTAGTAATGATCAGGTCAAGGATGTTACTACCTCTAGTGGGGGTAAGAATGAGCTGGTACAGGGCATTGTAATTAATGAATTCCAGGAAATGTTGGGCAACTGTATTGGTACATGAGTAGTTTTCCCAGTTAATGGAGGGGTAGTTGAAATCAACCAGTATGAGAGTGTTAGGTTGGACCCTAATATTCTCCACGGTGGGACATGATTTGGGATCTGTAGCAGGCTACAACCTGAATCGCTGTCTTAGCCAATGTTAGCTGCACCTGAAGTATCTCTGATGCGTTATGTTGGGCTACCAGTCTGAAGGTCTGTGCATCCTTTATGAATATGGAAACACCACCGTCTTTGGAGCTTCGGTCCAAGTTCTGGGGCCGATAGGTGTGGAATGAGTTATAGCCTGGTAGTGCAGGGGTACTTTCTCCTGTGTTGAACCAAGTCTCTGTTACAGCACAAATGTTGATGTTCTCCATTTTAAGAAGTGCTTTGAGTGAGTGCATTTTGAGATTAAGACTTCTAGCGTTGAGTAGCATGACCCTCAGATTGCATTTGTTTGTAGCTGTTACGGTGGTAATTTGGTCTTTGGAACACTGCCTAAAAAAGGCACTATAAGGGTGGCAAGAGCCTTGGCCAGTATCTGGAAGCCCAGGGCTGACAGATGCAGGCCATCTCTGGCAAAGCATCAAGGTCTGTTTATCACGTTATCCCAGGCAGACAGGTACTGGATCCCCTTAGAATGACACCAGAAACTTAGCCAATTGTTGAAATCAGTCATTTTCTGATTGTACTGTGGTATCATTCTGGGTGATGGTAGGAGGCTTCTCAGAGCTAGGGTCATACCCGCCTGGGCTACATAATCCAAGAGCTCCTCCATGTCTCTTTTCATGTAGTTCAAGGAGGTACTTCTCAGGTCATTCACACCCACATGTACAATGACAGAGTCATATTTGTACCTGTTGTTGAGGGACCTAAGTGGATCAGTTTTTTTATGTTTGTGAAGAGTACTTTTCTCACCAATAGCTGCTTGCGACAGATTACTGGTATTGGTAGCACATGTTCATATGCTTAGTAGTTGTTCCACTGGTTAACATGTAAGTACTAGGATAGCTGCCCTTCTGGTCCATTTTAAGCCTAGCCAATTTCCCTTTCAAAGGTCAAACTCTGTACCTTATGTCTGTGTGGTAAACATATTAACCATTACACGAACCCTGACCTATAGTCTCCAAGGATGCCCAAAACTATCTGGGTGTTCTTCCTCCATGCTGCTCTGTTTGCATACCATGATATTATATGATTTTTATAGCTCTTTCAATGTGCACAAAACTTTAGGTGTGGCTAGTTGAACAAGAAATTTTACATTTTGTATACATATTTTGGGGCTTTCTCACTTCCTTTGTGAACAGCTGTACTGGATGTTTCCACAGCATCATTACAAATTTTCTTTCCCAAGGTCACAAAAGGTCACATGGTATCTGTGAATTGAAAATGCTGCATTCATCAAACTTATTCTTGAGTGGACAGCCTGAGTATATACTGGATCACTCCATTGTGTAAAACACTTAATGAATTCAGTTAATTTATATGGTTCATCTCCTATGCAAATACTTATTTATTGTGTTTGTTTCATGGGATAGTTTAACTTGGCCATGCAAGACCCCTTTTCAGTGGAGGATGTCTGGGGAGAAACGCTCCAAACATTAAAAAATATAGTCAATCTTAATAACAAAATTTGACACATATTAGACAAAGAAGTCATTATTAACCATAACAATATTTGATACATAAAGCAAAAACGTGACAATTACAATATGTTCAAAAATGTAAATCAGCTCAACAGATGCTAGCTAAATAACGTGCTAAGAGAGAGAAATGTAGGAGGCAAATAAGTATGAGGAGAGAAAAATCTACAGTCAAGATATACAGTGATAGCATAGAGAAATTCAGTGAAATCAGGATCTGCAGCACATGAAATGCTTACTGCAATTTATCGTATTTATGCAGTTTCTCCTAACTTTGAACAATTAATGACATACTGGACTACTGCTCCGGCAAACATTTCTCACATTCAGCAGATTTAAAGTTTCTCTCTTTAATTTTTGCAGATGTTAAGGTCTCTAGTACTATGACAGAAATTGATCTCATTCTTAAGACAAGGTATGGTTAAAGTTCATGAAATTAGTACTGCTTCAGTCTTTGATGTCTGCCATGAGTGCTCTTCTTACCTCCAGCAAGGTATCCAGAACTGCCTCATTCACCAATTCATATGAAGTTCCATGTAATAGTAGCATATTTAAGCATGCTTCAAATTTCTTTTTTATTATCCCTGTTGCACCTACCACTATCTTTATGCCTTTACTGCACATTGGTATAATTTCAACTTGCAGATCCCAGTATTTTGTGACTAGGCCTCTCAGCATACAGGGCACTAATCATAAAGTGCAGCTACGTTAATAAGAAATGCTACTTTTGCCTTTTTCTTCTGCTAAATATCTGGTTTTCCTGCTTCTACTTTCTTGACTGTTGGTAATGATCACATCACATGGTCAGAACTACTTTATTTTCAGTAATTCTTTGTGGTTCTTGTTTCCAATGCTTCTCAACTACTTGTTTGTTACAGTCTTGCCACATTATTGTGCCATTCATGTTGCAGATTATGCTGTTGCAGCAGGCCCCCAACTCTGTGAAAACCAAGATGTATAACTGTTCCCAGTTCTCTACTACAGAATCAACCTTTGTCTGTATCTCCCACTTTTTCCATAGACCTTGTAAACCAACATGTATTGAAGCCCACTATCCAGGGCTGCCATTATCTACCTCATCTTTCGGTTTAAATTCACTTCTTCTTGGCCATTCGTGCATCAAATCTCGATCAACATGTTATTGTTCCAGCAGTTCTCGCTACTTGCCATTTTAATTGTGAACTTTACACATTCCTTAACTGTACTTCGGCTCATGTGCTTCATATTTGGTCTGTTGTTTTTAGCACTTTCACTTGCAACCTCTTTTTGTTTACTTCTGGTTAGACTTTCATACTGACTACTTTCCAAAATGCTTCTGGTAATTTTAACAAAGATGTCAGACTTGTTTTCTTCAAAGTTTAGAACTTTCACTTTGTTTGAATAGGATGATGTCAACAAATATGTACACAGTCCAACTGCAGACCTACACATATTGTCTGTTTTAAGGATGCTCATACCTTCCTCAGACCTAAGGCTATAGAATTACGCACTGCACAGTTTATCAGTGGATAAGCATAAAATAATCTTCATGTTTTCCTGTGCAACTACTGTAACACTTTTGGGGGCCAGTTATTCACACCAACATTGTAAGTTAGAACAGGAAGATCACGCTGATTTATAGCTTGAACCTTATTCCTAAATGTAAAAGGGCAGTTTTGAACATTAGTTTTAGTCTTTTAAAATGTTCCTTACTAAACTTTGTCCTTAGTTATTCATGCTATATTGCCGATTTTTCCATCTGTTCCCAGATATTTACACAATCCCTCTTGTTTATATTCTTTTATATCATGTTCATCTCCCCAGCTGCGATGGCTCAGTTGATATTTATTTATTTGCTGACCAGATAGGCCAATGGCCTCTTTTGGGGGAAGATCAGAGGAGGTATTCATACTGACTAAGGAAACTTGGCAAGGGCAATGGGGAACTTCTACTCTTTTCAGTGTCATGCAGTCTTTTACATGCACCTGAGCTACCACCAGCTCAGGCAAATGGGACCTCAGTTTAAGGTTTCATCTGAAGGACATAACACTCATGAGTGCAGCATCCACCTTATGCTGCATTGCATTCTCAGTACTGGAAATTAAGTCAACTGCATGGAACCCACAGCCTTCTGATCTTCCAGCACCAAAGGCAAGTGTGCTACCTGTTCAGCTACTAAGATTATTGTCCTGCGATAATGTTGCTTTTTCACATTTATCAAGATGAAATGTCATTCCATCATATTACCTGAAAACAGTTTTAACCCGGTTCAATTTCTCCAGTTTTTTTGGGTTTCTAGTACCATGACATGAATGGACCTTATTCCCAAGTCAGGGTACCATTAATGTTCATGAATTAGTATTGCTTCAATCTTTGATGTTAGCCAAAAGTACTCTTTGCAGCACCAGCAAAATGTCCAGAACAGACTCCTCCTGCAATTCATATGGAGTTACATATACTGATACCATATCTAAGTACAACTGTGAATTATTTTTTATGAGACCCATGGATCCTACTACTATTGGAACTGTTCCACATTGCTCCCATTGCTGCCTGCAAATCTCGATATTTTATGACTTTGTCTCTCTTTGTATGTGAGACACTGTAATCGCTTGGAGTAGCAATTTCAATCTTCTTTTCATGAACTACTATAGCTGGTTTTCTTGTATCTACTTTCTGAACTATGGGTAATGGGTGATTCCATGTGATATAAATTTCATCACTCTCTACAATGCTTTGAAGCTCACATTTCTATTGCTTCTCAGCTACTTCAACACTAATGATTGCACAATCCCCAATGCAACATTCTTGCCACATTATTGTGCCTTTTAGTATACAGGCCCTCTACAAACATACAGCAACAAGAAATGCAACTGTTTTCAGTTCTGTTTTACAGAACCTGCATTTCTCTGTTTCTCCCACATGTTCAGTGGACTTTAAAACAATGTATACATAAGCCCACTGTCTTGGGTCATTATTAACCTTTCATCTTTTGGTTTGAATTCACCTCTCCTTAACCATTCCAGTACCAAATCCTGATAGGCATGAGGTTGTTCCAGATCTCCATACTTGCCACAATATTTATGCCTTTTCCACATCTCTTTCTTTCTCAAATGACCCTTCTCCTTATATTCTTTTTTTTTTTTTTCGCTTTTTGGCACTTTCAGTTGCTGCATGGTATTTCCTGACTTCTGGTTTAATTTCTACTCCCACTTGACTCTGATTTGCTTCTGCTAAACTAAGCAGGGAAGTCATCTTAGACTACTCCTACTGTTTTAAAACTTTCATTATGTTTGGATCTGGTGAGGTCAGCAGACATGTATGCAGTCCCAGAAAAAGGAATATATAATCTTGGTATACACTGATTTTTATGTATATCACTTGATAAATGTGAAGCATTTTTCTTGTTTTCCTGTCCAACTGATCCAATACCTTTTGGGGCCAGTCAATCACCCCAAAATTGTAAGTTAGAACAGGAAGAGCAAAATGGTTTATAGCTTGGACTTTGTTCCCAGATGTCAATGCTGTTTTCAGTATTAATTTTAGTCTTCTAAAATATTCCTGAGTTTTGTTTGCATTTGTTCATGTTTTACTGTTGATCCTTCGTCAGTTCCCAAATATTCGTACACTCCCTCCTGCTGAAGTTCCTTTATATCACATTCCTGTCCCGGACTATTTTCTTCCTGCTTTACATGTTGCGTTTGCACATTTATCAGGACCAAACAACATTCTTATATCATCTGAGAAAGTTTTGACCACTTGCAGTTGTGCTTTTGGCTCCTCATCTGATGAGCTATACAGCTTTAAATCATCCACAAATAGAAGATGAGAGGTCTTTAAACTTTGTTGTTTTCTGGAAGCCAAATGATAACTATGCCCTAATCTGTAAATAGCTTAATGGGTTAAGGGCACGACAGAAGAGCAACAGTGAGAAAGAGAGTCACCCTGGAATATCCCCCTTTGAATTTGTATCCCTGGAATAATAATTTGTCCTTTATCATAGCTTAGCTGCAAAATGATTTTCCACTGTTTCATGGCCACTGCAATGTAATTAAGTAATCAATGCAGAATGTATCATATACAGCTGTAAGCACTCCTTTATTCATGAATGTGGGACGCTGTCAAGTGCTTTTTTGCAATCTATCCATACCATACCCAAGCTTCTCCCCTTTTTACAATTCTCCATTATGACTAACAACAAATTATCCTTTGTTCCACAAGACTTCCTTTTCTTACTATTTTGTTCTACTGTTATGATTGAGTTTTCTTCTAAATGGCCATAAACTCTGTCAGCGACAATTCCAGTATATATTTTATACATTATTAGAAAGTAAGTTATTGGTCTACAGTTTTTTTGGATAGCTTGAAGGTTTACTCTTAAGGAGAAGTATTATTTTTCCTGTTGCTAACTAAATTGGTGTCTGTTTGCGATGCGCATACAAGTAGTACTCACTCAGGGGTAAATCTTCATGTAAAGATGTTAATACTTTTAGCCAAAAGTTAGCTACTACAAATGTGCCTGGGGTCGCCCTTTAGGAGATTTTCTTAATTTTATTTCAATTTCTCTAGTCATTACTTTATCCCATTTTATATCCTGCACATTCAAGCTGCTGTTTCTTTCACTTTTTCTATCCATTCAGCATCTTTGTTATGTTCCACAGGGTCTTCATAGATATTTCTCCAAAATGTGTCTATTACGTCTTTTTTTAGTCAGTATTTGTTTCTATTACTTTTGGGCAGCCACGGTGGTGCAGCGGTTAGCGTTGCTGCCTCACAGCAAGAGGTTCTCCGGTTTGATTCTCGGCTGGGGTGCCTTCTGTGTGGAGTCTGCATGTCCCCCCTGTGGTCTTGTGGGTTTCCTCCGGGTGCTCCGGTTTCCTCTCAAAGACATGCAGTAGGTGGATTGGACACACTAAATTGGCCCTAGGTGTGAGCATGTGCATGTGTGTACCTTCTGTGGAAGGTTGGACACTGGGCTGGCAACTCAACACTGTAAAATTCCACTGCCAGTCATGAGCGGACAGATGATCTAGTGTGGCGACCCCTGACCAGGAAAAGCCGAAATAAGAAGAAGTTTGTTTCTATTACTTTTGCTTTGTTTCCCACTTGTCTATAAAAAAACTTGTTTGCGGTCATCATTGAACTGCTTATTTTGTACTTTTCCTTTATTTATCTCCATATCTTCTAAGTTTTTTCTGCCTGTGTTTATATCTTATAACTCTTCCTTGGATCATTTTCTTCTAAACTGCAGGCACATTCTGTTTTCGGTTTCCTGTGGGCATTCTACAGAAAGTTCCAGAACATCTTCCTGTGATATGTTCTCTTCAGCTGCATCCTGCATCATCCATTCCTCTTTTATTTATGGGAACTTGCTGGCCCATCACTCCACAACACTGACTGTGTCAGAGCTGCCACTGTTTCCTGCTCCTTCCATTGCTGTGCAATTCCAACTGAACTTTTGTAAAGGTTTCCTTCTGAAGGTTCCAGAGTATCTTAATGAGGCAAGTGATCAGATGCTTCCCATTCCACCTGTTTCACCTTAATTTCAAGACTCACTGTTGTAGTATCCGGTTATGTTACCAGAGCTGGATTTTCTACACCAAATCCTTCACTTTGCAGGTAATCCATAACTTCAATTTCTATTTCTTTAACTTATCTATTACTAATCCTCTTTTCTGTTTCCCCCCTTTATTTTCTTATTGTATTGTGGCATTTTCCATATCTGGATGCCTTTGCCTGTATTTCTCTACAAAAAAGCAGCTCCAAAAATATTTGAAGTGATTAGTTTGGCTTTCTCCTTTGCTTAAATACTGCACCATATCAGATCTCTCTTTTTTCCCCATGTCTACGTATTTTATACTTTTAAAAATTTCTAGGTTTTGTTCCTTATATTGTCACACTTCCTTTGTCACTTCTTTTTTCCAAACGGCCCAAAGTTCCTTTGTCATGTTTTCCATGGATCTGTTTTACTAATGAACACAAATTTTGACACTTTTTCTTGTGCAAGTATTTTTCTTTCCTCTAATTTCTCTCTTAATCTTTTTAAGCATCTTCTATCTGGAAATTCTAGGCTTCTTGCAAAATGGTAACAATACATAATTCCGTCCTTCTCCTGAATAGTCCACTCTACCATCTTTATCGCTCTTTTTTGGCCATTTATTTATTTTTTTTGTGGACTACTACTTCCTTCTACAATGGGGGGGTCATCCTCACTGTGTGAGTGATTTGATGGTGCCTTAATTCACTGCTTTGTTTAAAACACTTTGTGCAATTTGCACATTTATATATATTTTTTTCACTTTTAATTTCTCCATATCTGCTACGTTTGTAATACCATGACAGGAATGGACTCCATTCCTAAGTCAGGGTATAATTAAAGTTCATGAAATTAGTATTGATTGAATCTTTGATGTTAGCCAAAAGTGCTCTTCCCAGCACCTGCAATGTGCTCAGAAATGACTCCTTCTGCAGTTCATACAGAGTTACATGTATTGGTGACATATCTAAATACGACTGCAGATTCTTTAGACCCATTGTTCCTACTATAAAAGTGTCTGGGTATCTTCCTTCCACATTGCTCTCATTTCTGCCTGCATATCTTGGTACTTTATGACTTTGCATTTCTCTGTAGATGAGACTGTAATTGCTAGGTGTGTGTACACTGTAATTGCAAGATGTGTGTATCAATTTCAATGATCAATGCTACTTTTTTCTTTTTTCATGGATTACTATATCTGTTTTTCTCACATCTGCTTTTTGAACTGTTGCATCATCATTCTATACTATAATGCTTTGTGGTTCATACTTCCAATGCTTCTCAGCTACCTCTTTATTGTAGTGTTTGCACAATCCCCAATGTGACAATCTTGCCACATTATTTTGCCTTTCAGTGTACTAGCCCTCTGCCATGAGTGTTATCACACCCATCAATAAGGTGTGAAACTATTTCCAATTATTTTTTGTAGAACATACATTTGTCTCTTTCCCCTACATGTTCAAATGACTTTGTAAACCAAGGTGTATGTAGTCCACTATCCTGTGCTGTCATTATTAGCCTTCCATCCTTTGGTTTCAACTCACCTCTCCTGAACCATTCCTGCATCAAATCCTGATCAACATGAAGTTGTTCCAGGAGATCGCTAGACTTGCCACTATATCTATGGCTTTTCTACATTTTTTTCCTTCTCATCAGATCCTTCTCCTTATATTTTCATTCTTTTGTTTTTTTTGGCACATTCAGTTGCTAATTTTGGTCTACTTCCGGTTTGATTTCCACTCCAGTTTGCTACATGAATGCTTCCGTTAAACTAAGCACAGAGGTCTTCTTAGACCTCCTCTCCTCGTGTCGTAAAACTTTCACTATGTTTGGATCTGATGAGGTCAGCAGATATGTATGCAGTCCCACAATTGCAGATCTAAGTATGCAATCAATTTCGAGGTCGCCCATACCTCCATCAGAGCATAGAAGCATTTTTTTTTTGTGCAACTGATCCAGTACCTATTGCTGCAAGTCAGTCACACCAAAACTGTGAGTTAAAACAGGAACAGCAAACTGGTTTATAGCTTGGACTTTATTCCTAGATGTCAAGGCTGTTGTCAATATTAGTTTTAGTCTTCTGAAGTATTCCTTACTGATTCACATTTGTTCATTTTTTACTGCCAACACTTCATCTGTTCCCAAATATTTATACACACCTTCCTACTCAAGTTCTTTTATAGTGCATTGTTGTCCTAGATTGACATTTTCTTGGCACTACAATATTGTTGATTTTGCACATTTATCAGAACCAAATGTCATTTTTATATCGTCTGAGAAAGTTTTAACCACTTGAAGTTTTGCTATCAACCCCTCACCTGATAAACTACACAGTTTTAAGTCCTCCAAAAAAGCACATGAGAAATTGTTAAGCAAGTTTGTTTTCTGGGAGTCAGACTGTAACAAGGACCTAATCTATTAGGTGAACAGCTTAATGGGCTAAGAGGAAGAGAAAACAACAGCAGTAACAAAGAGTCACCCTGGAATTCCCCCCTTTAATCACTGGGATAATAATTTGACCTTTATCATAACTTAATTGCAAAGTGGTTTCCCACTGTTTCATGGCCACTACAATGTAATTGATCAATGTAGGGTGTATCTTATACATCTGTAAGCATCCCTTTATCCACAAATGTGGTATGCTCTCAAATGCTTGTTTGGAATCTATCCACACCATACTTAGATTCTTCCTCTTTTAACAATTCTCCACCTGTGTGGACAACCAAATACCATATTAAGTGACAGTGACATGTAAAAGCTTTACTGCGTTCAGTATATTTTTATGTTTTTCCCCCATGGTTTAATTTCTCCAAGTCTTTTGGATTTCTAATACAATAATGGGAATGGACCCCACTCCTACGTTAGGGTACAATCAAAGTTCATGAAATTAGTATTGTTTCAGTCTTTGATGTTAGCCAAAAGTGCTCTTCACAGGACCCACAGTGTGCCCAGAACTGACTCCTTCTACAATTCATACAGAGTTACATTTATTGGTAACATATCTAAATATGACTTTAAATTCTTTTCTATGAAACTCACTGCTCCTACTACTAATGGAATTGTTGGGGTATCTTTCTTCCACATTGCTCACGTTTTTGCCTACAAATCTTGACATTTTATGACTTTCTGGGTCTCTGTATATGAGACACTGTAATTGCTAGGTGTAAGCAATTTCAATGATCAATGCTACTTTTGTCTTTTTCATAGACTACATTTTTCCCTTTTTTTAATTTCTCAAAGACTTTTGGGTTTCTAATACCATGACAGGAATGGACCCCACTCCTAAGTCAAAGTATGATTAAAGTTCATGAAATTAATATTGTTTCAATCTTTGATGTTAGCCAGAAGCACTCTTCACAGCACCCACAATGTGCCCAGTAATAACCCCTGCAATTCATATGGAGTTATATGTATTGGTAACATATCTAAGTACGATTGTAAATTCTATTTTATAAGACCTATTGCACCTACTACTATTGGAATTTGAGTATCCTACATTGCTCTTGTTTCTGCCTGCAAATCCTGGTATTTTATGAGTTTGTGTCTCTTTGCATGTAAGACAGTGTAGTCACTGGATGTAGCAATTTCAGTGTTCAATGCTACTTTCGTCTTCTTTTCGTGGACTACTATATCTAGTTTTCTCGCATCTATTTTTTGAACTGTTGGTAATGAGTGATCCCACATGATATAAATGTCATCATTTTCTATAATGCTTTCTGGCTCATGTTTGGAATGTTTTTCAGGCATTTCAATATTATAATGTTTGCATAATCCCCAGTGCAACAGTCTTGCCACATTATGTCTTTCAATATAAAGTCCTTCTGCCATTAATGTATCACAACTAGCAATAAGATGTGTGACTGTTTCCAATTCTGTTTTACAAAACCTACATTTGTCTGTTTCGCCCACATCCTCAATGGACTTTGTAAACCAATGTATATGTAGTCCACTACCACTAATTTTGTCTTTTTTCATGGACCACTACATTTTTCCCTTTTTTTAATTTCTTCCCTTGTATGACTTTCCTGATGGCGTATTAGTCGACATTTTTTTATAAAGGAGTTATTGCATTCAGTACATTTATATGGTCTCTTCCCTGTGTGTAATCTTTGATGGTTAACAAATGTATCCCTATGTCTCAAACTCATGTTGCATTCAGAACACTTAAATGGCTTCTCCCCCACGTGAATCATCCTATGGGATATCAGACGATTGCGCTGTGTAAAACATTTACCACATTCGGCACATGGATGTGGTCGCTTGCCAGTGTGAACAACCATGTGGGAGATGAAATTACTACAACAGGAAAAACACTTACTGCATTCAGTACATTTGTATGGAGTTTCGCGTTTTTAATTTCTCCAAGTCTTTTGGGTTTCTAATACCATGAGAGGAATGGACCCCATTCCTAAGTCAAACTATGATTAAAGTTCATGAAATTAGTATTGTTTCACTCTTTGATGTTAGCTAAAAGTGCTCTTTGCAGCACCTGCAATGTGCCCAGTAATAACTCCTTCTGCAATTCGTATGGTGTTATATGAACTGGTAACATATCTAAATAGAATTCTAAATTCTTTTTTATAAGACCAGTTGCTCCTACTACTATTGGAACTGTCTGGGTATCTTTCTTCCACATGGCTCTCGTTTCTGCCTGCAGATCGAGGTATTTAATGACTTTGGGTCTCTCTGTATGCAAGACACTGTAGTCACTAGGTGTGGTGATTTTAACAATCAATGCTACTTCTGTCTTCTTTTCTTGGACCACTATATCCAGTTTTCTAGCATCTATCTTTTGGACTGTTGGTACTGGGTGATCCCATGTGATATAAACTTCATTTCCTATGATTCTCTGTGGCTCATATTTCCAGTGTTTTTCAGCCACTTTGATACTATGGTGTTTGAACAAATCTCCAGTGTAACAATCTTGCCACATTATTACTCCTTTCAGTATACAATCCCTCTGTCATTAGAGAGTCGCAACTAGCAATAAAGTGTGTAACTGTTTCCAAGTCAGATCCACAAAACCCACATATGTCTGTTTCTCCCACATGTTCAATGGACTTAGTAAACCAGCATGTACGTAGCCCACTATCTTGGGCTGCCAAAATTAACGTTTCATTTCTTGATGTAAATTCACCTCTCCTTAACCATTCCTGCATTCGTTCTTGATCAACATGAGGCTCTTCCAGAAGTTTTCCATACTTGCCACTATATTTATGTTTTTCCACATTTCCTGCCTTCTCACCTAATCCTTTACCTTATATACTTTCTTTCGTTTTTTAGTACATCCAGTTGCTGCCTGCTTTTTATCCACTTCTGGTTTGATTTCCATTCCTGCTTGACGTCGGTATGCTTCTGCTAAATTAAGCAGAGATGTCATCTTAGATTTATTCTCCTCATGTTTCAAAACTTTCACCACATTTGGATCTTGTGAGGTCAGTAGATATGTGTGGAGTCCCACGATTGCAGATCTATACAGGTAATCAATTTCAAGGAGGCCCATCCCTCCTTCAGAATGGTGAATATATAATCTTGGTATACACTGATTTTTATAAATCATATGGTGAGTATGAAGCATCTTTCTTGTTTTAATATCCAATCTATCCAACACATTTTGGGGCCAATCACTCCAAAACTATAAGTTAGGACAGGAAGAGCAAATTGATTTAGAGCTTGGATCTTGTTCCTAGGTGTTAATGCTGTTTTCAGGATTAATTTAAGTCTTCTAAAGTACTCATTACTAAGCTTTATTCGCATTTGTTCATGTTTTATTGCTGATCCTTCAACAACTCCCAAGTATTTATACACCCCCTCTTGCTCAAGTTCTTTTATATCACATTCTTGTCCCAAACTGTTTTCATGGTGCTGCAATTTTCCTTTTTTAAAGGTTGCTTTTGCACATTTATCAAGTCCAAATGACATTCCAATATCAGCTGAAAAAGTTTTGACAACCTGCAGCTGTGCTTTCAGTTCCTCATCTGATGAGCTATACAATTTTAAATCATTGTCAAAGAGAAGATGAGAAGTCATTAGACTTTGTTGTTTTCTAGAAGCCAAATTATAGCCATGGGTTAAGCTGTTAAGTAAACTGTTTAATGGGTTAATGGCAAGGCAGAATAGCAAGGGTGACAGAGTCACCCTGGAATATCCCCCTTTGAATTTTTATCCCTGGGATAATAATCTGTCCTTTATCATGGCTTAATTGCAAAGTGGTCTGCCACTGTTTCATGGTTACTGTAATATAGTTAATCAGTGTAGGGTGTATATTATACATTTTAAGCACTCTTTATCCATGAATGTGGGATACTATCAAATGCTTTTTTGTAGTCAATCCATGCCATACTTAAGGTTCTTCCCCTTCTTACAATTCTCCACTATAGGTTTAACAACAAATGGTCCTGTGTTCCATATGACTTATCTTTTATTGCCTTTTTGTTCTACTGCTATAATTGAGTTTTCTTGTAAATGACTATAAACTCTGTCGGCGTCAATTCCCATGGATATTTTGTACATCGTCGGAAGGCAAGTTATTGGTCTATAATTTTTATGATAGCTTGCAGGTTCACTCTTAACTAAGAGCACTGTTTTTCCTATTGTTAACCAGTGCGCATATAAATAGTTCTTACTCATGGCTAAATCTCTGTGCAAAGAAGTTAATACTTTAAGCCAAAAGTTAGGTACTACATCTGGGCCTGGGGTTTCCAGTTAGAAGCCTTTCTCAACTTTATTTCAATCTCTCTGGCTGTTATTTCATCCCATTCCATATCCTGTACCTTTAAACTTCTTATTCTTTCCTTTACTTCTTCTATCCATTTAGCATCTTTGTTATGTTCCACAGGATCTTCATAGATACTTCTCCACAATGTAGCTACTTCCTCTTTTTTTTGGTGGTCTTTCAATTTCTTTTACCTTATTTCCCAATTCTCTATAAAACTTTTGGGGGGCATTAGTAAATTGCTTATTTTGTGCTTTTCCCTTAAATTTATCTTCATATCTTCTGAGTCTTTCCACCTGTTTTGAAATTTTTAGTTTATCTCCAATAGTGCATAATAGATCCTGGACTGTTCTAATACTGCACATTGCTTTTATCACATCTATCTTTCTTAATATTTTTGTTGATCTTTTCCCTCTTCTATAATCTTCTAACAATTATACTTCTTGTCTAACCTGCTTTATAGTTTTCTCTAGTCGATATTTCCATGATGGTATTCACTTTCCTCCCCTCTTTTCCCTCACTACCCTATGTTCCTGTGGTAGAACTTTTATCAGTTATTAAATGAGCAGCACAGTAATATATTCTGTTTACTTCTGTTATATCGCATGGACCTCCATGGACAGTCCTAATTACTGTGGTCATTTGTTTTATCAAGCTTCTGACTTTTGGGGTTTTATTAACCTTCTGCAGTCTATTTCTCTCATTGATCTTGATATATCTATCTTTGATGATTAAATCAAACAACTCTTCTCTTAACTCCTTTTCTTCCATACTGAGGGTACATCCCTTGTTTTCCATTTCCTGTGGGCATTCTATAGAAAGTTCTGTAGCATCTTCCTGTGGCACATTAATTTCTTCCTGTGTCTTCTGTTGTTCTGTCATATGGGAACTCACTGGCCTATTTCTCCTCAACATTGATTGCATCAGAGTTTTCACAGTTTCCTGTTCCTTTCCTTGCTGTCTAACTTCAAGTGAATGTTTATACTGCTTTCCTGTGGAAGGCTCCAATATATCTTGATATGGCACCTGACCAGTTACTTCCTGTTCCACTGGTTTCCCCTTAATTGGGATATCCATTGCTCTATCCTGTTGTGGTGCTTTCTGCATTTGATTTTCTACACTGAATCCTTCACTTTACAGCTGTTCCATTACCTCAATTACTATTTCTTTGACTTCTCCATTACTAATCTTTTTTTTCTACTTTTCCTCTTAGTCTTTTTATTTTTTGTATTGTAAATTTTTCCATATCTGGATTCCTTTGCCTATATTTTTCTTCAAATATCTTTGGTGCTGCTCTTTTTGTATTAGTTTTGCTTTCTCCTTTGCATAAATATTACACCATATTAAATCCCTTTTCCTTTCCCTGTCCATATTTTTTCACGTCTCCTGATCTTCTTGCTTTTCCTTATTCTGAGGACTCACTCCATCCTGCTGTAATGTAATCTGTTTTAGACCTTATGATTTAAATCCTTTACTTTGCAGGCACTCCATGACTTCAACTTTTATTTCTTTAACTTCTGCTTTACTAATTGTCTTTTATACATTGAATCTTTATGCTTTTAGTCTTTTTGTTGTGAAATTTTCCATATCTGAATGCCTTTGCCTGTATTTTTCTTAGAATATCTTTGAAACTGCCTTCTCCATATTAGTTAAACGTGGCTTTCTCCTTTGCATAAATATTGCACCATATCAAATCTCTCTCTCTCTTTCCTATGTCCATATTTCTTTTTTACATTTTTCAAATATCTCTAGGTTTTGTTGTTTTTATTTTTTCACTTCCTCAGAGGCTTCTTTTTCCAAAGAGATCAAAGTTACTTGATCTATATACTGTTTTTTGAAAATGTGTTGTATTAATGAAAGCACATTTTTATTTGAAGCTTGTAAGAGTTTTTCCCGTGGAAGTAGTTTTCTTTCCTCTATTTTTTCTCTTAATTGTTTTGTATATCTTGTATCTTGAAATTCTGGGCTTTTTGCATAATAATAAATAATTTCTTTATCCTCAATAGTCCACTCTGTCATCTTTAGGGCTCTTCTTTGGCCAATCAATTTTTGTCGTTTTTGTGGATTGCTACTTCCTTCTACAACAGGGGGGCCACCCTCCCCCTAAGCCTGGCCTGGCCCCATTATAGGAATGTTTCTGTATTTTGAGGATTCTACACTATCATTTTTTCCAGTCATGGCACCAGTGCGCCTACCACGATTGGGCACTTTTTTATCCTGGGTCTTGTGCACTCAGCTATCTTTTTTATTTTTGATTTACTTCTGTCCATGATATATGCTATATAAATACAGTCTATATATCAGTGTTGCCTTGGTGAGATTTTGTGAAAAACAGGGTACACCTCGTGAAGGTACTCACCAAGACTTGAGGATGAATTAGATTTCAGCACTATTACTCTCCTTTGCTTGCTGACTTTTCATCTCTCCATCCGGACTCCTGTGAGAGTGGCTTGGTGGTACACTAGGTTCCAGCTCTGTGTAAAGCATTTGCTGCATTCAGAACATTTATACGGCTTCTCGCCCATGTGAACAGACTGATGGCATAGGAGGCGATTTTGAGTTAGAAAACACTTACTACATTCAGCACATTTATAAGGCTTTTCCCCTGTGTGAATAGCTTGGTGGCATATTAGATGACAGCTTTGTGTAAAACACATTGCATTCAACATATTTATATGTTTTTTCTCCCATGTGAATCCGTTGATGACTTATTAACAGACCCTGATGTGTAAAACATTTACTACATTAAGCACAATTATACAGCTTTTCTCTTGTGTGAATGGACAGGTGATGTATTAGGTCACTGCTCCATGTAAAACATTTGTAAGGTTTTTCCTTTGTGCAACTTTGTTGATGCTGTACAAAGGTATCCTTATTTGTAAAATTCTTGTTTCATTCAGTGCATTTACAGGATTTCTCCCTTTTTAATTTCTCCAAGTCTTTTGGGTTTCTAATACAGGAATTCTTTTTCTAATTTCTCCAAATCTTTTGGGTTTTTAATACCATGACAGGAATGGACCCCATTCTTAAGTCAAAGTACGATTAAAGTTCATGAAATTAGTGCTGTTTCTCTCTTTGATGTCAGCCAAAAGTGTTCTTTGCAGCACCTGCAATGTGCCCAGTAATGACTCCTTCTGCAAGTCGAACAGAGTTACATGTACTGGTAACATATGTAAATATGATTGCAGACTCTTTGCTCCTACTACTATTGGAACTGTCTGGGTATCTTTCTTCCACTTTGCTCTCACTTCTGCTTGCAAATCCTGATATTTTGTGACTTTGTGCCTCTCTGTATGCAGGACAATCTAGTCACTGGGGGTGGCAATTTCAATGATCAATGCTACTTTTGTCTTCTTTTCTTGGACCACTATATATGGTTTTCTAGCATCTATCTTTTGAACTGCTGGAAATGGATGATCCCATGTGATGTAGGCTTCATCATTTTCTATGATACTTTGTGGCTCATGTTTCCAGTATTTTCAGCCACTTCAACAGCATAATGCTTGCACAATCTCCAGTGCAACAGTCTTGCCACATTATTATGCCTTTCAGTATACAGTCCTTCTGCCATTAGTATACTGCAACCAGCAATGAGGTGTGCAACCTTTTCCAATTCTGTTTTACAAAACCTACATTTATCTGTGTCTCTCATATGTTCAATGGACTTTGTAAACCAACGTGTATGTAGCCCACTATCTTGTGTCGCCAATATTAACCTTTCATCTCTTGGTTTGAATTTGCCTCTCCTTAACCATTCCTGATCAACATGAGGTTCTTTTAAAAAAAATGTTATACTTGCAGCTATATGAATTTAACACATTTCTTGCCTTAACATCTGGTCCTTCACTTTATATTCTTTCTTTTGTTTTCTGGCACATTCAGTTGCTGCCTGGTTTTTATCCACTTGTGGGTTGATTTCCATTCCTGCTTGATGCAGATTTTCTCTTTTTTGACTTCTCCAAGTCTTTTGGGTTTCTAATACCATGATGGGAATGGACCCCATTCCTAAGTCAGAGTATGATTAAAGTTCATGAAATTAGTATTATTTCACTCTTTGATGTTAGCCAAAAGTGCTTTTCGCAGTACCTGCAATGTGCCCAGCAATGACTCCTTCTGCAATTCATACGGTGTTACATGAATTGGTAACATATCTAAATACGATTGTAAATTCTTTTTAATAAGACCAGTTGCCCCTACTACTATTGGAACTGCCTGGGTATCTTTCTTCCACATGGCTATCGTTTCTGCCTGCAGATAAAGGTATTTTATGACTTTGTGCCTCTCTGTATGTAAGACACTGTAGTCACTGGGTGTAGTGATTTCAATAAGCAATGCTACTTTTGTCTTCTTTTCTTGGATCACTATGTCTGGTTTTCTAGCATCTATCTTTTGGACTGTTAGTATTGGGTGATCCCATGTGATGTAAACATCATCATTTTCTATGATTCTCTGTGGCTCGTTTCCAATGTTTTTCAGACACTTCAATACCATAATGCTTGCACAATCTCCAGTAAAACTATCTCGCCACATTATTATGCCTTTCAGTATACAGTCCCTCTGCCATTAGAGAATCGCAACCAGCAATAAGGTGTGTAACTGTTTCCAACTCAGTCTGTTTCTCCCACGTGTTCAATAGACTTAGTAAACCAGCGTGTACGCAGCCCACTATCTTGGGCTGCCAATATTAACCTTCCATTTCTTGATGTAAATTCACTTCTCCTTAACCATTCCTGTGTTTGTTCTTGATCAACATGAGGCTCTTCCAGAAGTTTTTATACTTGCAACTTTATTTATGTTTTTCCACATTTCTTGACTTCTCATCTGATCCTTCACCTTATATTCTTTCTTTTCTTTTTTAGCACATTCACTTGCTGCCTAGTTTTTATCGACTTCTGGTTTGATTTCCATTCCTGCTTGACGTTGATATGTTTCTGCTAAATTAAGCAGAGATGTCATCTTAGATTTATTCTCCTCATGTTTCAAAACTTTCACCACATTTGGATCTTGTGAGGTCAGTAGGTATGTGTGGAGTCCCATGATTGCAGATCTATACATGTAATCAATTTCAAGGAGGCCCATCCCTCCTTGGTATACACTGATTTTTATAAATCATTTGGTGAGCATGAATCATCCTTCTTGTTTTGATATCCAATCTATCCAACATGTTTTGGGGCCAGTCAGTCACCCCAAAACTATAAGTTAGGACAGGAAGAGCAAATTGATTTATAGCTTGGATCTTGTTCTTAGGTGTCAATGCTGTTTTCAGGATTAATTTAAGTCTTCTAAAGTACTCCTTACTAAGCCTTATTCGCATTTGTTCATGTTTTATTGCTGATCCTTCATCAATTCCCAAGTATTTATACACCCCCTTTTGCTCAAGTTCTTTTATATCACATTCTTGTCCCAAACTGATGTTTTCATGGTGTTGCAATTTTCCTTTTTTAAAGGTTGCTTTTGCACATTTATCAAGACTAATTGACATTCCGATATCATCTGAAAAAGGTTTGACAACCTGCAGCTGTGCTTTCAGTTCCTCATCTGATGAGGTATACAATTTTAAATCATTGACAAAGAGAAGAGAAGTAATTAGACTTTGTTGTTTTCTAGAAGCCAAATTGTAGCCATGACCTAGGCTGTTAAGTAAGCAGCTTAATGGGTTATTGGCAAGGCAGAATAACAAGAGTGACAGAGAGTCACCCTGGAATATCCCCCTTTGAATTTTTATCCCTGGGATAATAATCTGTCCTTTATCATGGCTTAATTGCAAAGTGGTCTGCCAGTGTTTCATGGTTACTGTAATGTAATCAATCAGTATAGGGTGTATGTTATACATTTTTAAGCACTCTTTTATCCACGAATGTGGGATACTATCAAATGCTTTTTTGTAGACAATCCATTACATACTTAGGTTCTTCCCCTTCTTACAATTCTCCAATATAACTTTGTTTAACAAAAAATGGTCCTTTGTTCCATATGACTTTCTTTTATTGCCCTTTTGTTCTACTGCCATAATTGAGCTATCTTCTAAATGACTATAAACTCTGTCAGCGTCAATTCCCGTGTATAGTTTATATGTTGTCGGAAGACAAGTTATTGATCTATAATTTTTAGGGTAGCTTACAGGTGCACTCTTAAGTAAGAGCATTGTTTTTCCTGTTGTTAACCAGTGCAGTGTGTGTTTGGGGAGCATATATAAATAGTTCTTACTCATGGCTAAATCATTGTGCAAAGAAGTTAATACTTTAAGCCAAAAGTTAGGTACTGCATCTGGGCCTGGGGTTTTCCAGTTAGAGGCTTTTCTAAACTTTATTTCAATCTCTCTAGTTGCTATTTCATCCCATTTCATATCCTGTACCTTTAAACTTCTTATTCCTTCTTTTACTTCTTCTATCCATTTAGCATCTTTGTGATGTTCCACAGGATCTTCATAGATACTTCTCCAAAATGTATCTACTTCCTCTTTTTTTGGCGGTCTATCTATTCCTTTTACCTTATTTCCCATTTCTCTATAAAACGTTTTTGGGTCATCAGTAATGTGTTTATTTTGTGTTTTTCCCTTATATTTATCTTTGTATTTTCTAAGTCTTTCTGCCTGTTTTGTAATTTTTAGTTTATCTCCAATAGTGCATACTAGATCCTGGTCTGTTCTAATACCACACATTGCTTTTATCACATCTATCTTTCTTAATATTTTCATTGATCTGTTCCCTCTTCTATAATCTTCTAACAATGATACTTCTTGTCTTAGCTGTGTTACAGTTTTCTCTATTTGATAGTTCCATGATGGTATTCGCTGTTGCCCCCTCTTTTCCCTTGCTACCCTATGTTCCTGTTGTAGAACTTTGTCAGTTATTAATTTAGCAGCACAGTAATATATTCTGTTTACTTCTGTTATATTGCATGGATCTCTATGGACAGTCCTAATTACTGTGTTAATTTGTTTTATCAAGCTTCTGACTTTTGGGGTTTTATTAACCTTCTGCAGTCTAGTTCTCTCATTGATCTTGATATATCTATCTTTGTCTATTAAATCAAGCAACTCTTCTCTTAACTCCTTTTCTTCCATACTGAGGGTACATCCCTTGTTTTCCATTTCCTGTGGGGATTCTATAGAAAGTTCTGTAGCATCTTCCTGTGGCACATTCTCTTCAGTTTCATCCTGTGTCATAAATAAATCTGTTGTTCTGTCATGTGGGAACTCAATGGCCTATCACTCCTCAACATTGACTGCATCAGAGTTTCCACAGTTTCCTGTTTCTTTCCTTGCTGTCTTGCTTCAAATTAATGTTTATACTGGTTTCTTGTGGAAGGCTCCAAAATATCTTGATATGGCACCTGACCATTTACTTCCTGTTCCACTGGTTTCCCCTTAATTTGGATATCCATTGCTCTATCCTGTTGTGGTGCGTTCGGCATTTGATTTTCTACACTGAATCCTTCTCTATGCAGCTGTTCCATTAATTCAATTTCTATTTCTTTGACTTCTCCATTACTAATCTCTTTTTCTACTTTTCTTCTTAGTCTTCTTATTTTTTGTATTGTAAAGTTTTCCATATCCAGATTCCTTTACCTATATTTTTCTTCAAATATCTTTGGTGCTGCTCTTTTTGTATTTTTTATTTTGAAGCAGATTCTCTCCCTTTTTTGATTTCTCCAAGTCTTTTGGGTTTCTAATACCATGATGGGAATGGACCCCATTCCTAAGTCAGAGTACGATTAAAGTTCATGAAATTAGTATTATTTCACTATTTGATGTTAGCCAAAAGTGCTCTTCGCAGTACCCGCAATGTGCCCATCAATCACTCCTTCTGCAATTCATACGGTGTTACATTACCCTTCTTTATGAATCAGTTGGTGATATTCTAAGTCTGCATTTTTTGTAAAACATTTACTACATTCCACAGACATACAGTTTGTTCCCTGCATGAATTTGCTGATGAACCATGAGACTGGTTTTGTGCAAGAAATGTCTGTTACATTCTGTACACCTATATGGTCTTTTTCTCATCTCTTGGTAACATGGTTGCTGATCTTTTACAAAGGCATTCTTCCTGTTGAACTTTGAATCGGCAGATTTTTACCTTTGACCGCATTTCCACAATGACGTTACTTGGCTCTGCTTCGGTCTTGAACCTTTTCTTATTGGAACATGGTTACACAGCCTGTCTATAGGAGGAATTATTACCAGGTTGTTTTTGCACTGTGGGTACTGAAGGGATTTCTTCGTTATGTCACTTTGCTGATCAGCCACATTTAATGACCATTGGCTCAAACCTTCACTGACTCCTTCATGACTAAAAAAAAATGAACAAACAAGCAAAATTACTACCAGTTACGGTCAATATAAGTAAAAACAAATACGAATTACATTAATGTATTGCAAGTTCCACCATAATTTCATAGAACTCCTTTGAATGTATTTTCAAGCATTTTACTTCAGATTAGCTTAAGTCATTAACTCCTCGGAAACATTATTGTCTAAAAATTATGAGATACAAAGCAGGATGAAGAATATGATTAGAAAGAGGATGATGAAAGACTTAAGGAAACATTATTTCACATAGGCATGGTAAAAACCATGGAATACACTGGCAGAGACAATGGAACATTGTAAGTCAGTGACTGGAGCAGATGGAGATAGGATGGAGCATTGGCACAGCAGAGGTAGTAGAACAGGGTCTGGCTAAAACACTCTGGCAAATATAAAAGTCATTCTGTTAGCATCCTTGTATGCCCAATGACACAATGCTCACCAGTATGAAAACTACAGCTGGCAGTATAGCACAGTGGTTTGGGTGAAGAGGTATCAGACTGCATTCAATTCCAACAACTTCTACTGTACAGTGCATGACTTTAATCCAGTGTTTTAGGCATCAGATGAGCTGAATATAAACCTGAAACAAACTTATGCATAAAAACTTATGATACAGAAAAAGAGAAGTTAGGAGCAAGCTAAATAATCCTCAAGATTCTACACAATAGACCCTCTCCTGTTCAAACAAGGAAGGGGTCAACTGGTAGCAGCTCTGACCCATATTTTAAATTCTCATTATATACTAAATCTGTCAGTAACCTTTTAAAAACAGCTACAATCATTTCTAAGTGAAATACTACATTCCCAAAAGCAGGAGATTACAGCCCCATTGCTAACCTTGACCCACTAGCAGGGAACTTTGAAAAAATGTTATAACAGCAAATCTCAAGAGTATGAAATCCTTACAGATAAGCAACAAGCAGTCAGATTTAAATACTGCTAACTAACACAATGTACAAAAACTCTGAAGAAGGTGATCTAACAGAAGCCATATTCATAAACCTTAAACAAGCATACAACATCTTAAAGACTAAAAAAGCATCACTTCTCATATAAGATACTTGATTGATTCCACAGCTACCTGTGTAACAGGTTCTTTTTGTTGCCTCCAGATGCAACTACCCCAAGCCCTTTTCCAGCTGTGGGAGTTCTTCATGGGTCCATACAAGGCCTACTAGTACTCTCTCTATTTGCAGACAATATAATTTGGGAAATCTCTGATCTATTGTTCTATATGCCGATAAGACTGTCATTAAATCACAGAATCCACATCATACAAAGAAATTTCAAAACTTTTGCAGAGTAACTTTCTGCTGCTGTGGAACTGGATATGCACTGATATATTTGTGCTGCATATCATAAAATCCTCAGGTTATGCTATTTGGTAAAAAAAAAACACTGTCATCACCTCATTTACTCTATATTTAGGAACCCTCACACTGACCATTACCATACAATACCAAGAAAAAATGTTTAAGTGTTCTACTGGATCGTGCTCTCATTTTTCGCACATGTTGATAAAAGTCCTTTCATGGCTCAGCACAGCATATAAAATCTCAAACCTCTTGACAAATAAAGCTAGACATGCCATTGTCAATAACTTTCTACTCCAAGAGCTAGAATATGCCTTCCTTCCCACTGCATTACATTCTCCTCTAAACTCAAAACTGCTCCAAAGGTTAGAAAAGATTTTATGCTTTATGCACTTCACTCCACCCTCTCAACATCACTGTTTAACATTAAATAAAAGCAACTGGCTCCCTGTAGACATAAGGGCATCTTTCATACTAAGCAAACTTACTCATATGTTTCTCATTGATCACCATTACCCCCAACAGACACACACACAGACACACACACACACACACACACACACACACACACACACACACACACACACACACACACACACACACACAAACACAGACACACACTAAAAATCTCCCGTTTCAGAGGAAACAATCCTACTCACTAAGAAACTCGGATCCAAACCTCCTTATTAGACCACCTTATTTCTTAGCTATCACTAAAACTGAATCTACCAAACTAGCATCAGAATACTGGAACATATTCCTACAGGATATGAGGCTCATTAACACCATCACAGATTTTAGAAAAGCAATGAACATACACAAAGATTCCTTTCAATGTCACTGTTTTGACAATTATGAACAGTCCATCATTTATCCTCATCACACCTTTACCTATTCTCTCCTTACCACTTTCTGCTATTCTTCCCATCCCACTATGCCTATCCCCTTTTCTAACCTAAGCATTGTTGTAAACATTAATCTCTTTCATCAGCTAGCAAACTCTTATTTTTAGTCACCCATCTCATTGCTCTTGTTTATAACTTTTCAGATATTTCTTTACAATTGCTAATAGGTTCAGTCAGTTTTCAATTTAAATATCTCTTCAAAATGCAACATGAGATTCTATTATTAATTTTATTATTACTATTACTACATGATTCTTTTGTCTCCAAATAACTTTTATTTAAAAAAAAAGTTTGTTGATGTCACACACAAAAGTGATCTGTTATTCATACTTTAAAATGTATGTTTTTCTTCTTCTTTAAAATTTGAGAATAAACAAATCCAAACAATTAAACCTTTGTATATTCGTCTCAGGGGCACTTAGGTGATTGTTTTATATACAAGTAAGTTAGAATTATATTAAACCAAATATATACTACAGGATTACCAAGACAAATGTAAAAAAATACAAATTAAGTTTTTAGAGACAAACTATAAAAGGATTAAAAATAAAAATATTTTTTTTAACCAGACAAAAATGTAACATCCTGGAGTAAAATCCACCATAATAAGCATCTCATTAACACATTACTATTAAGAAGGAAAACACATTCCAAAATTTCCAGGTACCACCTAAGGCATTGCCTAAAGTAACTAAGCAGAAAGAACAGTTAAGCTGATACCAGGGGTAGCAACAATAGTTTAACCATAAAAGATCAAAGATGAAACACGTTAGCCCTGTTACTCCAAGTAGTTCAGCCAGGACAGCCATCTATGAAGAAATGTAGTTATTCCATCTTTATGTGATGTCTCCACAGTTTCTCTGATTAACTCCATTAAACTTATTAATTCAGTGAATTTGGGGGGTTCTTTTTGTTTCCATCTTCTAGTATTTATGTTTTGGGAAGCCATACTAACTATTGTTAACAATTCCAGCAAGCTTCGGTTTAAATCAACATCATCCAATAAATCTCAATAATCCCAGAAAAAAAATTCATGCCATCTGGAGAATTTCTGATTAGTTACTATCATTATCAATTGAGTCATGATCTTCCAGAGTTAGCTTATGACAGCTGAAAAAATATGATGCCAATCACCTAAAGCATCATCACCACCACACCTCCCAACACTTCCTAGAGGAAAAATGAAAAAGATGGCTTAGTCACATGAAGTGTAGAAATACTTGTATAAATACTTCCAGCTGAAAATCCATTTTTTTAAATCTGATCACTTTCCCTGGCATGATACATGCTTGTATCCATGCACCCTTAGATGCTACACCAGACAGTTGCATTTCCAAAAGTATCTTAATTCTAACAGATACTTTCAAGCCCTACCCCTGAAGTATTCTATACAAAATTGAGACAAAGGTCCTTTATGAATTTTCCTTATTTATGAGGCTGGAAAACCTCAGTAAGTTGTGCCAATCCTGCACATTTTAAGTGAGAAAACACTTTGTGGATAACTCTTTGGACAGCTTCATAAAAGGTTTTATAGCTGCCATCCAGGCCAAATGTGTTTTGCCTGTTCCCAGAATCACTTGAACCCGACATACTAGTTTGGTCTTATGTTGCCTCCAACTTAAGCCTGCTTTTATCCTTTTCTCCAGCTGTATGCTACCTATAGGTAATAATTTTAACCTTCACTCCTTCATATCTCTACTTTCCAACTCTTTTTTTTCTGTATACTTACTTTTCCAGTGAGGTCTTCTGAAAGGTGGCTATACTAATAAATGGTCCCATCCCCACAACCATCAAGAATATGTCTCCTTCCTATCCAAGGGTTTCCCTCTCTACACCCTGTTGTTCCTCAGATCTTGTATCTTATGGAGAAAGACAAGCTGGACAGGTCTCATGTACCTATCTAAATCTGGAGCTGCCAAACACCCCATATCCCTTGGCAAATCTACTTTATCCCAGGATATTCATGGACGGAGTTCCCCAAAAATTCCCCATCCAGTTTTTTATCCTTACCAAGTTATCTCTGCTTGGAGGAGTCCAGAAAGACTGAGCTAAACACAATATATGCAGAAAAACAAGCCAATTCAAGACGTGTATCTTTAGGTCCATGTCCAAATGCAAACTGTACCATTTCTGCAAAATTATTAATTTTAGTTAACCCAACTTGACAGGAAAACTGCTTAGATTTCCTGAAGGTGTCAGCAATCCATATCCTGAAATATCTTACTCTCTCTTGTATAAACAGAGATAAATACTTCTCATGTAAATGTCACAGTTTCCCTATTAACAAGTATGCCCTGAGTCTTGCCTCAATTTATTTTGTAGTTGGAAATTTCTCCAAAATTCTGAATTTTCTGGAGTAGAGTCTCAAAACCTCCAACAGGCTCTACTAGTGTAAACAAAATATTATTGGCATATAAAGATACCCTTCTATTAATGACTGCCTAATTCCCAGTCCAAGGAGTTCAAGATAAAGTGCAAAAAGAAGGGGAGAAAGGGGCAACCCTGCCTGGTTCCCCTAGCAAAATTTATTGGGGCCGATAAAGAGGCTCTTAATTTCACCTGCCCATCTGGATTACTTCAACTTCTGAGGAATACCAAAGACTCAAAGCTTCAAACAAATAAACCCACTCATAGTGGTCAAAGGCCTTTCTGGCATCCAAACTCAACATGGCTAGTTAAACAAGCATCTTGAATGATCATTAACGTTTTTATACGACTGTGAAAGGTTGTTTGATCCCCTACCAAGTCACATTGATCAGGATGA